>NW_024112489.1:0-63372 GCF_003073215.2 Triticum urartu | reverse complement strand
AAAAAATCACTAAAAAACTATAAGTATTTAGTTCTAAGTAGAAATGAAAAAATAAATAGAAAAAAAGAAAAAAAAATGCCACCTACTGGGCCAGCACGGCCTGAATACGACTAGAAACCCAACCATGGGCCAGGATTAAGGCCCGCAGCAGGCCCAGTAGGCCCACAGGCATTGCAGTGTCCAATTAGGCCCATAAGCCTGCATTTCAGAGGAGTTCGAGAGGGAAGAGGCAGCGGAGCTTATAAATAGGTGCCGACCACTCTCAACTAGCGAGGTGGGACTAAACTCCCACCACCGCGCCAGCGCAAGGCCATTGGTCCCGGTTGGTGGCTCCAATCGGGACTAAAGGGGGGAATTGGTCCCGGTTCGTGACAGAAACCAGGACGAATGCCCCCTTTAGTCCCGGTTGGTGCCACCAACCGGGACGAAAGGCCGCCGCTTCCCGCCCTTTGGGCTGCTGAAAAGTGGCCTTTGGTCCCGGTTTGGTGCCACCAACCGGGTCTAAAGGGGGCATTCGTCCCGGTTTCTGTCACGAACCGGGACCAATGCTTCGTCTATATAAGTAGCACTTGCGAAAATTTTGGGTTCAGTTCGTTCTTCCCCGCCCGACGACGCCGCCAGGCTGCGCCTCGCCGTCGCTCCTGCCTCCGCCGCCGTCCCGCGCGGCTGCAGGCGCCGTCGCCGCCCCGTGCCCCCTACCTCCTCGCCGCCGACGCCGCGCCCCTCACCGTCGCTGTCGCCGCGCGCCCCCTGCCTCCTCATCGCCCGTCGCGCCGCGCCCCCTTACCGTCGCCGTCTCCGCGCCTCTCACCGTCGCCGTCGCTGCGCCCCTCACCGTCGCCGGCCTCCTCGTCGATCGCCGCCCCGGCCCGTTGCGTAATTTCCTAATTTAGTGTGTAGTTAATTTAGATGCATAATTCAGGATGTAGAGTTAATTAATTGAGTTGTTGTAGTTAATTTAGATGTATAGTTAATTGAATTGTTGTAGTTAATTTAGATGTATAGTTTAGATGCAAAAGTTAGAATTTTTTACTGTTCATATATTTTTTTGGTGATATTATTGTTGCATATGCAAAATTTTGTGTGTTCATATATATGCAAAGAATATGTCAATTTGTTCATAGAATTTTTATGAATTTTTTTTGTTGTAATTTTTTTCATAGAATTTTTATGATTTTTTTCTATTGTAATTTTGTTCATAGAATTTTTATGATTTTTTTGTTCATAGAATTATCTTTGTCAATTTACGTATATGTTCATATTTAGAAGAAGAGGAGAGGAATAACAGGAGAAATAAATAAGAAGATGAAAAAGAAGAAAAAAAGAGGAGAAGAAGAAGGAATAATAGAGGAGAAGAAGAAGATATTCTCCTCTATTATTCCTTCTTCCTCTCCTCTTTTTTTCTTCTTTTTCATCTCTTCTCCTCTATTATTCCTTCTTCTTCTCCTCTTTTTTTCTTCTTTTTCATCTTCTTATTTATTTCTTCTTCTCCTCTTTTTTTTCTTCTTCTTCCTCTTCTTATTTTTGTTATCGGGTATGTCGTTGTCGATATACCCCCTCCCCGATAACTTTTAGTAATTAGTACTACTTAGAAAGTGTTTAATGGACTTAGTTAGAACTAGGTAAACTTGTTTATTTTTAATAAGTACTACATTATTCTATTTATAGTAAGTGCTTAGTAGTTGAACTAGTTGATTTAATAAAACTGGTTTATTTTACTATAGAAGTAGTTTATTTTTAGCAACAAAATTAATAGAACTAGTTTATTTTTTTAGATAAAGCAATTATTCCCGCATCGACGTGGACGATGCCTATCCCGCATCCTCGTCGTCGAGTCGGCGGAGGACGACACCTGCTTGACCAGATGGGCCATGTCCGGGACTGGCCTCCGCCGGGGTGGTACTGGGAGGCGCTACCTTCCGGGGGGCGTAGCTTGGTGAGAAGCCAGCCCGTTGTTGACCCGATCCTTGTTTGGTGGCGGTCGCGTGGGCCAGTGACGGTGCCGAGGCTTCCGGACACCGCAGAGGTGGTACGTCACCGTGTCAGCGAGGAGGACCAGCACATCCGTCGCTACATGGTTGCGTTGGAGGGCAGGTTCGAGAATACCTGGCAGGTTCTTCAAGGATCTCACTGGAGCTATGATCCTGTGATGGTTCCTTCCCTTTGGGTGTCCACCGCCCGCGCCGATACCCATCGGGCGCTATGGTTCTAGCTGTACTGGCGATATGTATGATAGTATTCAACGTGTATTAGTGATAATATTCGATGTACGGACACATGGAGATGATGTAGTTTTTCTTATAATTGAATGCATCCTAATTTGAATACTACTTTATTTTGCGATTTGATTTTTCTTATTGAATGCTCAAATTGGAGAGCACTATGCAAGGCATTTGCATATGATTAGTTGAATAATAATGATCTAATTTAGTCTTTGAATTATGAACGTATAGGAAATGTCATCATCGAACAACGGAAGTCTCCCGGGGGAGTTCAACTGGTGCCACGACGATCGAGGTCCAATGCGACAGGCCTCACCTGGACGATGGTCGGCGCTTCAGCATTAAGCTCGAGGAGACCTTCGAAGTTGAAACGGTACGCAACGACGACAAGTGTTTTTTTTTCATAATTAAGCATGACTTCAACTAATTCAACGTGTAATTTTCATCTTTTACAATTCGAGTATAGTTTATCCCATGCCATGCAAGACGCTATGTCTTGGAGAGGATGGATTTTGAAGACCATGAAAATTTTGAAACGAAGAAAATTCACCTAAGGACCCATCATGATGTGGATTTTGAAGTAAAGTTGTATAATGCTGAGAGCGTAACCCATTTTGGTTGCAAAAATTGGGAAGCATTTTGCAAATTGTATGGTTTTGATGAGCGTATGCTTGTCACCATGGATCTTGGTGATCCTGAAATCGAGCAAGACAATATGGACATTTGGGTCCTTGTTGATACGCCTCCAGTTCTACCGCTACGAAGTTATTACTATGTTTTTCAACAGAGAATCCCAGAGGATTGTGTGCCTCATTTGATGTATCAGAATGGCGGCATCCTTCGTTTTTTGAACATATATCCAGGTCATCCTACGAATCTCAACTGTCCATACCGGATTTCTAAAAGAAGTGGAGACATGACAATCAAAGAATGGAAAAAAATGTATGGACAGTCGTAATGAGCTTCTTGGAAGCAAAAAGAAGCGAGGCGCAAGAATTGGAGATAGGATGATCTCCATTCTTCATAATGGAGAGTCAGGGTCTATATTGTTTTATGCTATTTTACCTTAAGTGTGTTTAGGTCCTACCTGATACTGATGATCATGTGCTAAGAACAATTATGTAGGGTTGGGTTCAATGACTATGAGGATGATGATCGTATGACTTATTATTAATAACGAGTAGAAGTTGTATGATGATGCTTGATTAGTAGGACTTGTTATTATATATGATGATGTATGATGCGAGCATGCATGAGTTATTATATATCTGCGGGGTGAAATGAACATAGCAGTAGCGTTGGTAAACCAAGGATGAAGATATAAGAGAGGACACTTCTCTCTATATTAGCTAGCTAATAACAACCTAAAAATAACCCCCTAAACCCCTAAACCTCAGCTCCAGCCAGCTGCTGACGCATGGAAGCCTTTTGGTCCCAGTTTATGTAATCAACCGGGACCAAAGGCCCCCTTGCCTGGGTTGTCGGCAGCGGCCACGTGGAGCCCCATCTGTCCCGGTTCTGGTTTGAACCGGGACTAAAGGGGGGAGGTATTAGTAACGACCCTTTAGTCCCAGTTCATGAACCGGGACTAAAGGCCCTTACGAACCGGGACAAATGCCCTGTTTTCTACTAGTGAAACAGAAATGCTCATATATGTTTTGTTACTCAAGTTAGAGAACTAACGAAATTCGCTCTATCCAGACTGAAGCCAACTGTCCCTTCACTTAAAATATCTCTACAAATAGGATCTGAATGATCCAATAGAGGCCGCATTAATAATTCATGCATTGTCATTTGTGAAAAATATCAATAATACTAAATGAGTGATGCTTGTATCTTTTTTGGTGGAATTCTGTCACTAAAATGAAAAAGTACTTAGTACAAAATGAAGCGAGCACTACCATGTCTTCTCTTTGCACAATATGTGTAGTAACATCAGTGTTTGGGATGTGTCCTTGCCTCCCGCGGAATAGTGGGTTTGTATTAAGAATTTTTGAGTAACAATCTAAAGAATGGGGACTCATCCAAGAGCCAGGTCTCAATGAAATAGTCAAAGTCTTCTGATCAACCCAGACTTCATTGACTTGGAAAATCCTTTGGCTGATTTTTTTGATGAATGTAAACAAGAAAGGTTGTTAGAATAACTAGTACCAGAACATGAGGAAGATAGAAGGAAAGGGGAAACATATATTATGAAACTATTCGCTTCAAGTAGTTGCGAGATTCCGAAAATAGGAAAATACCTTGAGTCCAAATGTGGTACAGTTGCATTCATAGTCTTGAAAAACTCAGACTGAACAGGGCTTGCGAAGATAACTTGTTGGTACTACATGTTTTTGTTCTGGTAAACAACTGCTGCTAAAGAGAATTTCTGAAACACTTTCTTCTTTCCTTCTGTGATTTATTTTCTTTTGCATTCAGCTTCAAAGTATTCTAGAAGTTTATATAACCCTGGATCATCAAGTGGAGTTCCAAATCTGTTTTCTGGTTGTCCAGAGTTGATGTTGAAAGGCCTCAGAGGGCTATTGCTATATAGAAACGGAGTTTTGTGATTGGATAATAGTGGATAGTTGCCACTAGAATTAACATTATAGGTGGGACCAGTAGGCAGTGAAAGACTTGTGTTATTGCAACCAGTCATTTGATGTGGAAGTGTATCATGTAGACCAGCAATTATAGCATTGAAAGAGGGAATATCATGTTCAACATTGTTTCCTATTGAACAAGTATATCCCGCTTAGGTATTATTTGTAATAGCCTTGTTACTCTGATATTCTGCTTGTTCATAGATATGGCTAGGTACAACTGTAGGAACTAGCGGGTCATGTGGTACTTCTGCTTGATCTTCTGAGCAATATAATGAATTATATGTTGAATTAGCTGTCGAAAGAGGGCACAAGAATAAGTTTAAACTACTATGTTCGAGTAGTACGGAAAGAATAAATGTTAGTTGTTTTGATGAACAAACAAAACAGTAGTATTACCTTTGTTAGATGAGATACATTTCCACTGACTTATGCTGAATTTTTCTTGTCTGCATTGTAGAAGATCTTTTCCAATCAGTTCCCTCACTGGGTGATCAGTCTTCATTGTATCAAGAATCACTATGTATTCAGATTGGAGAAAGAATGGTACATAGTTGAATTAGTAAAAAGTGATTTAGTTCTTGTTGGTATAAGCGTAAAATAGTTACAAAGATGGGTTAAAAAAGGGTAGACCATGAGAAGAATGATAAAAACAAATGCTAGAGAAATGATTACCTTGGAAAGTAGTAGTACCACCTAGGTCAGCTTGTGTTTGTTCATCCATTTTGATAACCTATGTAGTTGTTGATGCACCAGGCAATAGTAGGTCAAAATTTATATTCTTGTCAATATGGAGAGATTCAGACATGCTTTGGAT
The DNA here is from genome assembly GCF_003073215.2 of Triticum urartu. NCBI lineage: Eukaryota > Viridiplantae > Streptophyta > Magnoliopsida > Poales > Poaceae > Triticum > Triticum urartu. The sequence continues at coordinate 57,748 of NW_024112489.1, read as the reverse complement.
AAGATATTCAACTAATACTTTTGAAGGAAATATGCCCTAGAGGCAATAATAAAGTTATTATTTATTTCCTTATATCATGATAAATGTTTATTATTCATGCTAGAATTGTATTAACCGGAAACATAATACATGTGTGAATACATAGACAAACAGAGTGTCACTAGTATGCCTCTACTAGACTAGCTCGTTAATCAAAGATGGTTATGTTTCCTAACCATGAACAAAGAGTTGTTATTTGATTAACGAGGTCACATCATTAGTTGAATGATCTGATTGACATGACCCATTCCATTAGCTTAGCACCCGATCGTTTAGTATGTTGCTATTGCTTTTCTTCATGACTTATACATGTTCCTATAACTATGAGATTATGCAACTCCCGTTTACCAGAGGAACACTTTGTGTACTACCAAACGTCACAACGTAACTGGGTGATTATAAAGGAGTACTACAGGTGTCTCCAATGGTAGATGTTGGGTTGGCGTATTTCGAGATTAGGGTTTGTCACTCCGATTGTCGGAGAGGTATCTCTGGGCCCTCTCGGTAATACACATCACATAAGCCTTGCAAGCATAATAACTAAGATGTTAGTTATGAGATGATGTATTACGGAATGAGTAAAGAGACTTGCCAGTAACGAGATTGAACTAGGTATTGGATACCGACGATCGAATCTCGGGCAAGTAACATACCGATGACAAAGGGAACAACGTATGTTGTTATGCGGTCTGACCGATAAAGATCTTCGTAGAATATGTAGGAGCCAATATGGGCATCCAGGTCCCGCTATTGGTTATTGACCGGAGACGTGTCTCGGTCATGTCTACATTGTTCTCGAACCGTAGGGTCTGCACGCTTAACGTTACGATGACAGTTATTATGAGTTTTTGCATTTTGATGTACCGAAGGTTGTTCAGAGTCCCGGATGTGATCACGGACATGACGAGGAGTCTCGAAATGGTCGAGACGTAAAGATTGATATATTGGAAGCCTATGTTTGGACACCGGAAGTGTTCCGGGTGAAATCGGGATTTTACCGGATTACCGGGAGGGTTACAGGAACCCCCCGGGAGCCAAATGGGCCAACATGGGCCTTAGTGGAAAGGTGAGAGGGCAGCCCACATAGGGCTGCGCCTCCCCCCTCTCCCTAGTCCTATTAGGACTAGGAGAGGGGCCGGCCACCTCTCTCTCTCTCCCCTTTAAAGGATTCCTAGTTGGACTAGGATTGGAGGGGGGAGTCCTACTCCCGGTAGGAGTAGGACTCCTCCTGCGCCTCCCTCTCTTTGGCCGGCCAGCCTCCCTCCCTCCATCCTTTATATACGGGGGCAGGGGACACCCCAAGACACACAAGTTGATCCTTGAGATCGTTCCTTAGCCGTGTGCGGTGCCCCCTGCCACCAAATTCCACCTCGATCATACCGTTGTAGTGCTTAGGCGAAGCCCTACGTCGGTAGTACATCAAGATCGTCACCACGCTGTCGTGCTGACGGAACTCTTCCTCGATGCTTTGCTGGATCGGAGCCCGAGGATCGTCATCGAGCTGAACGTGTGCTAAGAACTCGGAGGTGCCGGAGTAACGGTGCTTGGATCGGTCGGATCGGGAAGAAGACGTACGACTACTTCCTCTACGTTGTGTGATCGCTTCCGCAGTCGGTCTGCGTTGGTACGTAGACAGCACTCTCCCCTCTCGTTGCTGTGCATCACCATGATCTTGCGTGTGCGTAGGAAAATTTTCGAAATTACTACGTTCCCCAACAACTTTGTTGTTTCCTTCATCAAAAGTGGCTGGATAAATGCGAGGCCCAGGGAAATCAATGAAATCTATTGAAGAGAGGAATGATTCCAGGACAGGACGATTTTCAGTTTCCAACTTGTATGAACAAGGATGACTTGTGGTATTGCTGGACTTCATATTTGGAAGAGAATGAAATTTGGTGAGTTCATCACTCTTGTTCTGTTTGGAAGGAATTTTCAGGCCAAAACAACTGTGTGCCTCATCAATGTAGCAATGTATTGTTGGTATAGAATTTGGTACAAATGTTTGCCAGAATTTCCGAGTACTACATTCAACTGTTGCCTTTTCCTAATTCAAAAAGCAAAAAAAGTTCAGAAATAATAATAATAAATTAGATGAAAAAACATATGAGATTGTTGTTTTATTTTCTCTGCATTAACTAATCTCTGCATCGTGAATAGAAGGGAACTTGCTATTGATGTAGTGTAGAACTGATTCAGGTAGTTCTAGTTCTATTTCGTTCAGTTCAACATTGAATGGGGTCGAAGATATGTGCTTCATCTGGTTATGTTTGTGAACCAAAAAAATGGCAATGCAATAATTAAGTTAAAGTTTATTGCTTCAAAAAAAATAATTGCAACAAAATAACTAAAAGAAGAAGTAGCTTTGCTACTAGCAGCGACTGTCATTCTGCAGTTTAGAAGAAAAAAGAGAATGGAAGTGGTTAATTCTTACCGGTAGCTTCCCAAACTGTTTTTCCTCTCCAGGCATTGTATCAAGAGCTAAAAAAGCATTCTGCATAGTTGATGACCACATTGGAAGCCTTGGGAAAATGTTGGAGGGGATCTTGTATTCAGATGTGATTAAGAATTCAAAGTGCATGACCTTAAAAATGTTGTATGAAAGAATGGGCGGCAGAAAAAGTCTAACTAGTGAACATTCAATGAAGAAAAAAATATTATGAATGTGTAAATCAAATTAGTGTAATTCAGAAAGAGTTAAAAAATAAAATTCTTACCAGCAATATTAGTTTGCATCCCCCTGGCATGGCTGAGGGTTGATCCTTATGTCTGATTTTCTAATTTGATGAACCAAGAAAGACAGGGCAAAAAGACACAAATTGTGTATTTGGGAACATAATCTATGTCCACCAATGCACTGAAGATTTTTTGCTGGGTAGTCCCTTTGAGTTAGGTGCAATGAGGATAGAAAGAGCCAATAACAAGAATATCCTAGAGAAAGCTTCTTTGGTTATGGTAGGAGTAATCATTGAGAATAGTTGCTCTGGAGTTGGATTAGCTGATTGCAAAAATGTATTCATGAATTCAACTGTTTCATTGGTAGGGATTGTCTGAATTGGTAATCCTCCACATGGAATGCCCAGTATTTTGTGCACAACATCATCTGTGAATTTGAATTAAAACCCATTCTTAAGTGCAATGTTGCATGTACTTGTGTTGAACTGGGCAGCTAACCAGTGGAATAAATCATCCACATTCGAGTTGCATGAAATTTTGAGAATAGAACCGAACCCTAGTTTGCGTACTATCATCTTTTGATCATCAGTAAGATTTGATAGGAAACCAGGAACATATTAAGATGGTCCAGAATAACTGCCTAAAGTAATTTAATAAAATGTTCAGAATATTTAGAAAATATGTGCATAGAAAGGCGATTTTGCTTATAGAGATGGAGTTACTTCAAAATCACTGAAAGTATAAAACATGTAAGCAGTTTGTTCTTACTTTCTTCCTTTTATGTGTTTTGTCATCACTTAATTATGCCATATGTAGTGCTTGGATATTCCTCTTCTTTAGAAGTGATTCATTTGATGTAGACATCTGCAGAAAATGAATAAAGTTTAGTACAGAAGCATTGATGGAGGAAAAAGATTTACTTAATACTTAAGAAGTAGTTGTAACAAACTGAACTCAATGTTGCATTATTCCAATTTTTGTAAAAATAAGTACTTAAAAAAGAAACTACAAATGTTATGCCTTATTTGTGTTGGCAACTTTTGATAGAATATTATTGTTGACTATTTCATGGTTATCAAGTTGTTGGCCTTGTTTTGCCTTAATATTTTCATCTCCCATCTGCAAAAATTTGAAAAGGAAAATTAGTTGCAATGTTGGGGGCAGCAAATGGTTGGTGCACTGACAGTAAAATCACAAGTTCAACAGTTGTTTGCCTTGATTGTGCATTTAACCATTTACTGATTTTCGTCGAACAGCAAGCGTGGAATAAATATTTTGCTCTGGTTGTACATCTTCCTATGACTACTCGGGGATGAACTCAAGGTGCATTGGTTGTACATCTTCATATAACTAGTTGGGGATGAACTCAAGAACATGGCGCTCTAGTAGTAAGATGTTCCTAGCTTTAACTACTTGGTGATGAACCCAAAATCAAGCAACATATCGAACCAAAAAACATGAATTGATCTCTAAAATTCCAACCTGAAAAATTGGGCACACCAAGATCTGGTGGATTAGAATCTACTAGATCTGAGCATATGCAGAGCAGGAACAAAACTGAGACGTAAAAGAGGACTATTTAAGAAATTGACCTGATGGGTCTTAGGAAAATTGTTCTTCAAGTTGATGCTGATGGTATGGAGGTGGGCGATGGTGGTTTCCAGATAAATGGAGGCGGGCGATGGTGCTGTCGAGAGAAAATTGATGAAATGGAGAAGAGCGAGAGAGAGGGGAAAGTGCAAACACAAGTACCAGGCTCCATCTATTGTGGGGTGGACCCTAGCTGTCAGTTGGACAAGTTAGTATTATTTGGATATATAAATAGGTAACCCTAGAAAAGAAAAAAAAGTAAAGAAAAAATGTCCTCATCCTCTCTCTGCGAGGCACCGCAGGCCGTGCTGGCGGCACGCACAAGTCGCGCGCGTGTGTTCACCGGCTAGGTTTGAGGCAGGCAAGCAGCGGACAAGGGGGGTTGTGGCTACGGCCAGCGAGGATTGAAGGTAGACAACCGTCGCCGAAGCAGAAGAGCATCTCCACCGCGGTACAAACACCTACTAGGTAAATAAAATATGAAGTGCAGTAGAATTTCTTCAAGATAGTAGTCAAAATAGATATTCTTCTAGTTAATTTTCTTCGTGTTCCAGATAAATGTGCTCATGCCTAATTTTGTCCAAACTTTGGCTATACAACAGTTCAATCAACCATGAATCATAATGAACTATCACCTAGTTCAGTCAGCAAACAGGGGAAGAAGAGGGAAAAAAGGTGGAGATGGTCTTGAATGTAAGGTAAGACAGTGAAAAATCTTGTTGGATTCTTTGTCTTGTTGATAGTAGTGTCATCATCTTACAGATTGAAAAATATAGACAATAACTCATTCTCTGAGACAGGCTAATGGAATGCCCAAGAAAATGCAGAGGTTGATATCGTTTCCGTAGTCCATAGTAGAACTAGCACATGACATGTTTGACTATGTTCATTTTAATTTGAACCAATGGACAGTGCTTGTAGCAAAACGATTAGTATCATAATACATAGTCTAAATTTAGTAATATGTAAACAATTATGTTGTTCTCTATGATTTGTCGGAAATAATGTGAAGCAATTTATACCGAAAATGATTAAATGATACTGTTCACTTATCACTACATGTTGTGTTGTTCTCTAGCATATGTCATGGAAAAATTCATAAAGCATTTTTAAAGATTTTCAAAATGATGAAGCGAAAAAATGGTAATATTTTTCTGGTACTTGCATGAGAAATCTTCTTGTATGACAAAGTAGTGAACAGTAAAAATTTTCAGATTGAAGCCTGTGTGTTTCAAATTGAAGCCTGTGTGTGTGGATTAAACAGAATCGTTGGAAGGTTTTGAGCAAAATAACTTTATCTCTTGTTTCAGGTTGATAGTGTCATATCTGGAGAAGCCAAACCTGGGAAACCAGCAAAAAGAAGTACTAGGAAGAAAAATGACGTTGTATCCAATACTCTAGTTTCTGAAGTTTCAAAGGTTTAAAAATTCATTGTAGCTATTAGTACCTTTAGAGAAGAACTTATTCTGATGGATGAAAAATAAATTTGCAGGAAACAGAGGATGTTTTCATGGATGAATTTGATCAGTACGTATTGCATCAGTCGATGAGAAAAGAAGCTGAGGTTAGTTTAACAAGTTCTTTGGGATTACCAAAACACAAATTCCATTTTCATGTACCATTGACATTTGATTGATAAATATGATGGTCTTTAAAAAATAGGTTATCATAATAAGCAGTCAGGAAGGTGTAAGCAAAAGTTATGGTGGTTCTTATTGTGGTAGTCAGGAAGAAATTACTGATAACCGTGATTTGATTGGAACAGAAGACATGAGTGATAGCATTCCTGTAATGGTGGAAGAACTTTGTATTCATGGGTCTGTGAAAGTAAGTTTTATACTCCAGCTAGGAACTTGATAGTGTTATTTACTGTTTGTTTTATTGTAAGTAATTAAAAATGTCCAGATTCATAGTTGTTAAATTAACAAAGAAAATGTAAAAACCGTAGGAAGTTGCTACTGATATTGAACTAGCTGGTGCGAATGAAACACAACAGACAGAGACTGTTGACAAGGTAAATCATGCCTTTATTGTAATCCTGTATCATAAATTGGACTTATTTTGAGGAAATAAATGCACATTTTGTCTGAACGAAAGTGTTCATTTGATGCAGGCTAGTGTTTCTGATAATGGATTTAGTGCAATAGTTTCTACAACACATATGTCAGAATAGTTTTGCGAACAGGTATAGCACACTCCTTGTATAAAAATGTAGAAGCAAACACTGGTGCACATCGGTCCTAAATAAACGGTTTAAAACCCCTTTCCGCGACGGCATCTGGAACCGTCTCCAAGTGAGTGTGGGCGATAGGGGGGGGTCCTTCCCGCACGACCCAAAAACCATCGGGGATATGCCCTCCTGGCACACACGTTCGGCAAAATGACCGGCGAGCACTCAAATATGGAAATACGTATAGTACAGATAAAAAAAATACAATTATACAGCGAAATTGTTTCCGGTCGCAAGTACATCCCACACAGTCAGTCCCCGTTAAACATTTTCGTTCGTATGCACATCCCACACAGTCGCTCCAAGGAAAACGTTTCCATTCATAGGTACATCACACACAATTTTTCTCGTTAAATCGTTTGTGTTATTGAATGTAGCACACATGGTCCGTAGAAGAAACTGTGTGGCAAAGGCTGTCCATGACACACAATTTTTATGTGGTAAACGTTTGCGCAAGGTGGCCTAACGCAAACAGTTTTCAAGAGAGAGTCGTGTGTGATTGCTCATTGATCCAACACGGTTTATTCCTAGAAACTGTGTGCGTTGCCTGAGGTCATCGCCCACGTTATTTTTCCAACAACCGTTTGCAATATCAAAACCCAATTAGCAGGCTAATTCGCCATTAGCAGGCTAATTTCCCTATTATGAATAATCCATTTATTAATCTAATTGACATTCATATTAAGCACACAATATATTTCATTCCCATATTAAGGAAGCAGAATTTCATAATTGAAATACATTAGAGTACAACATGATATAGCTGTAGCACTCAGCTACCCCATTACACAACTGCACCAGCAGCAAGTTCCACATGCAACATGTAGAACCTTTCGAAATTAGCATCATAGACGGTATATAGACAGATGCATCTCATCTAGAAAACTGCTGAAGCGAAAGGCGAATATTGAGCCTTCATTCATGTTGAAGGTCTTTGCAACTTTAGGCCAGTGCCTATGGATGATTGACCGTCCGTCCTTCGACCTCTTCAGGAACACTTCAATATTGAACCGTGGGTGTTGTATGAAACCTTCCTCGCCTCCTGACCATAGAGGTGGTTTAAGAGGTAATCATTAGTGAACTGCTTTGGAAAGGCCTGAAAACAAGGATGTGCATAAATATCTTCTTTATATTGGAAATGGGGCAAAGGAATAAAAAAGGCAAGGTATAATAGTTTGTACCATCTTGTAGTGAACTGATGTCTTCTTCATTGTGCAGACAAAGATCTTGTTGCTTTTTGTCGCTAATTTCTTTATGCTAACAATCTTTCTGAGTTTCTTGATTTGATTGATATTCATGGACAACTCATTTCCCCATATGCAAAAAGGGTCAAACAGTGGGTCAAAACCTCTGAACAGCAGGACCTACATGTGCATGACCAAATTGTTAAAAACAAAAATATTAGAATGGTTCCTGCAGTTGCACAATAATGTGCTATTAGACAACGGACCATGCACGTGCTAACCTCGATTGTAAACCTCAGTGCTTCCCATTGTTTCCCTGCAACACATATAAGGTAGTTAGTCATCAGGTTAAGTAAGGGTTCGCATGCTATCAGTAAAATATGTTGATGAAAAATAAGCACATTACAGATTCATCAGATTAATTGAAGCCACACAGAAAACCCATTTACCCAAACCAAGCATGATTAAGAACTAGGAAATATAGCACTTTTATATGTTTCTCATGTATTAAGTGCAGCCAAATTCGATTTATTCCTCACATGCACAACAATACAAAATTCTACCCACCACAATTGGACATCGCATTGCAGAATTGAACCAAGCAGTTAACTAAACACCACAACAAATGAACCAAACATTAACTGAGCACCACATTGCACAATATAACATTGAACCAAGTAGTTAACTAAGCACCACAACAAATGAACCAAACATTAACTGAGCACCACATTGCACAATATAACATACTCCTAATAGAAGATCAGACAGTTAACCAAACAGTTAACTACAACCAATTGTAGCAAATGTATTTGTTTCTCATGTATTTACTATAGCCAAATTCAATTTATTCTCACATGGTATACAATAACAGAATGCACCCACAATTTGTAAAGATAAATTTGATTTATTTCTCACATGGAAGACAATACAAAATTGCAGCCTGAAGAATTGAACATCACATTTGCAGAATTGAACCAAACAGTTAACTGAAGACGACAACTAATTAACAAAACTGTTAATAAGTGAGCACCACACTGCACGACAAATAGAACAGATACACTAGAGCAACAGATTGCATGGTGAAATTAGGTAGGACAATTCACTAGATTTTGTGAAGGAAAGGCAGGAGCAGCACACGCAACGGGAAAACCGAGCATGCTTAACTGGCATAGCTAGCAATTGGCAAGGTGCTCCTCCAAGATTTGGGGGCTGGCACGGATGGCAGCCATCGCGACCTCATCCGCGCATGTGGCCGTGATTTGCTTCTCCGTTGCCAAATGCTCCTTGAGGTCCTGGCTATACTGCATGCACCATGGCTTAGGCCGACGCTTATTTGGTGGAGGGGTCGGTGATTTGGGTAGAAGGTGTCGCGCTCGCGCCGGCGGTCGGGGCATGTGGGATGTGGAAGGAGGAGGACGATGGGGGTCGGGTGTGGATTACCTGCCTGGATAGAGGAGGCCGAGCAGCGTGAAGGAGGGTCGCCAGCGAGGAGGCGGCGGCGCTGCAAGCAAGGAGGGAAGGTTTCAACTTGGAAAGGAAGGCGGAAAGAGGGGAAATGTGGCTTTTAGTAAGGGGAGGGGGCGGGGAGGTAGATATTTCTGCGGAAGCCGAAAATTTGGAATCGCTTCAGCCCAAAAACTGGCGCGCAAAGTGTCATCAGAGTATTAGACACGGTCCCTTATTCAGAACTGTGTACGATATGTGGACATCACAAGCGATTCAGATAGCTTAACCCGTGTGTGATGAGTTTGGACGTCAAAAGTTTGGGTTCGAATTTCCATGGTTACAGTGGTCATCCACGTCATTGCATAATTTGGGTACACAAAGGAGACTACAACACACCCACACTTCTTAATCGAGCAAGTTCAGCAATTAAACAGAGCTAGCTGACCTAAACATTACTCTAACAAATTAAAGACTGACGCTCTTAATTAAACAAAACATAGAGTACTACTATGGCTGGTGCTCGTCGATCTCCGCTGCCGCCTCCATGTCCAGCTCGCACCTGACGGTCTTCTGGGGAAGGGGCTCCATGGCATCCATCTCACCATACTCGGCAAGCATCTCGCCATCCGCGTCCGCCATCTCTTTGGAAAAGGCCGCCACAAGCTGGGCGTGCGCAGATGCGATCTGGGCTTGGACGGGCTCCGTCGTCGCAAGGTATGCGGCGAAGGAACGGACGGCTGCTTGAACGCTCTCGGCGATTGCCAACTCTTCGGTCGTGGGTTGCCGACCGTTGTCGGAGAAGCTTCGTTCGATTTGTGCGGTGAGCGCCAGGAGCTGGGCGTGGGCGGCCTCGACATGGTCGTGGGCGGCCTCCATCAGGGCTAGGGCCGCCGCTGCGGAACGGACAACTGTTGTGCCGCTCTCGTCAGTTGCTATCCCCGAGGTAGATGTTGCTTCCGCAACCTGAGAAGCAACAGCGGCCGTTTGGGCTGCCTTTGCCGCCCGGTCGCAAATTGCGGCCGCGCTCATGCACCTTGTTAGCACGCGCATGGCGGCTGCGGCCGCGCTCTCGCCAGAGTGGGCCACCGAAGTTGCCCTCATGGGGCGGGTCCACGTGCCCATCTTTCACCGGCGACGATTGAACAGTGAAATGATGTTTGGGGAGCGAGCTAGTGTGTTTGAGACGCCGACTATGAACTGTAGCTGACGCACCTTCTCGCGCAAGCCATAGGCGTACTATACACCGACGGTGCTCCAAGATATTTTGTACTACATCTCACATGGTTCCTGATAATAAACTATGTGCAATCTACTTGATTTTTCATCTTGATTTGAATTACATAATGGGGTCACAGCGGCAATGGACGGTGTTTGAATTGCTAGACCTTTCACTACAGGAATCAGACAGTTTGCCGTCAAGCAAGTACAGACGGCAAAGGCTGAAATACAGACGGCAAAGATTTTGCCGGCAAAGAGTGACGGCAAAGACTAAGTCGGCAAAGAGTACTTTGCCGTCAGCCAAACTGATGTTTTGCCGTCAGGCGATTTAATAACAGACGGCAAAGAAAAGCTCGTTTGCTGTCAGCCGATTTAGTAACAGATGGCAAAGGAGAGCTCCTTTGCCGTCAGCCTCATAAAATCACAGACGGCAAAGAATTTTGTCTATTAAAATAATCTGGAACAACAATCAGAGGCTACAAGGAACTAAACGGACAAAGATGAACACCAGAGTATCCATCGACACTTTGTTCGACGAATCAACGATGAATGAACAAATTTCACAATACAAAATTACTATATTTACAAAAATACATCATCACTTGGTGATCCAAGGCAAAACAGAATACATCATTACTCTATTTGCACATAATATTTCACAATAGCAGCCCGAGATCCAGCACATGCAGCCATTTTGAGTTCGATCCATGCCAGCGCCTCCCCTGCGAACATCCCCTGTGCCCGTGGTCGCCGGAGCAACCAGCAGCTGCGCCCCTCTCCCTTCTCCTTTCTTTCTCCAAAAATAGAGAACACCGATGCCAAGGAGCTGCAGCCACTCCTCGAGGCCGCGGCCGGTGCCATGGGTCGAGGCCGGTGGGGCCTGTGGGGGTGACGGGGCCGGGGCCGTTGGAGGCCGGCGAGGGCGACGTGGCATGGAGGCTGCTGGGGGGGACGAGCGACAGGGCCCGGAGGCCGCCGGGGGCGACGAGCGACAGGGACCGGAGGCCGCCGGGGGGCAACGAGCGACCAGGCCGGGGCCGGCGGGCAACGAGGGCAGGGCCGACGGGCGAGATGATGGCCTGCGAGGCCGGGGCCTGCCGGTGAGATGGCGGCCAGCGAGGTGGTGGCGGGCACCGGTGGGCCTATGGTGGCGATAGGGGAAGCGGCCGGGGCCGACGGCACTGGGGGTGAAGGGGGCAGTGGCCGCGGCCGCCGGGCGGAGTGGTGGCCGGCGAGGCTAGGACCGGGGGGCGAGGTGCTGGCCGGGGCGGGGGTCAAAGTGGTGGCGGGCGCCAGCCAGTGTGTTCGATTTGGATCGAGGACAGAAACGAGAGAGATAGAGAGAGACGTGCGGTGCGGGATGGGGATAAGGGCGGCAGGGCGTGGGGCGCGTGGGTGCTACCTGGGGGTGTGTGCATCGTGGGTGGGTGGGGTGTGCGTCCAGATAGCCTGGTGGGTAGGGATGTACGTCTTAGATCTTGCCATGTCATCGATCCGCGTGATCGATCCGCATGCTGTGCTTCTTCTTTGCTGTCTGCAGAATAAAACACAGACGGCAAATAACTCACTTTGCCGTCTGCCAAAAAAACACAGGCGGCAAAGGTTCTTTGCCGTCTGCCAAAAAAACACAGACGGCAAAGGTTCTTTGCCGTCTGGTTTGTTTTTTGCAGACGGCAAATGACTCACTTTGTCGTCTGCCAAAAAAATGCAGACGGCAAAGATTCTTTGCCGTCTGGTTTGTTTTTTGCAGACGGCAAAGTGAGGTCTTTGCCGTCTATGTTTTTTTTTCAGACGGCAAAGTCTATTTTGGCGTTAGTGTTTCTTTGCTGTCTGCTGATGATGGTAAACCCTTTCTTTGCCGTCTGCCTGACAAAAAGCTGACGGCAAAGACGCCCCCTGACGGCAAATTAGCTGTTTCCTGTAGTGTTTTATCTGGAGTGAACATGCAGCTATATGTGTGTCGTAAAAGAATTGGAATTATTCCGGATTCGTTTGAACATTTTATACATTAAATTGGTTTTCTAGCCATTTCAGGTGAACAATTCAAATTTGAGCTACATGCACATGCTCCAGTGCATATAAATTGGTTGAAAATTCAAATCTGTGTCCTTGGGTGCATGCTTAGGTCCCATGCAAGAAATGAGAATGAATTTCAAACACCGGGGCGCTGTTGATTGCCGGCAAAACATTGAGATGCCTGGTTTTTAAATTCTAGTAAATCCAGAACTCTTCTGAAATTCATGAAACTTGGCATGCTATCATGGAGCGGCATCAACATGCCGTGGTACAAATTTTGTCCCATTTGGGGCAGGTTTGGGTATATGCTTCTCAGAAATCGGAGCTTCTCACAACAAGCATGATGGTCTTCGGTAGGGAATGTCCCACCTTTGGGGATGAAATGATATCAATTGCCTCTTATTTCTTTCAAATTTTTTTGTCGAGTCAACATGGAACAACAGGAGTGTTGTGTGAGTTTTTGTGATTTTTTGGGGTTCGTTTGGACATTTTTATGCATTAACTGAGTTTTCAATGCATTTTATGTGCATAATTAAAATTTGAACTACATGCACATGCTCCAGTGCATATAATTGGTTCAAAAAACGAATCTGTGTCCTTGGGTGCATGCTTAGGTCCCATGAAAGACATGGGAATGAATTTCAAACACCGGGGCACCGTTGATTTCCAGCAAAACATTGAGATGCCTGATTTTTAAATTCTAGTAAATCCAAAACTCGTCTGAAATTCATGATACTTGGCATGCTATCATGGAGCGGCATCAACATGCCGTGGTACAAATTTTGTCCCATTTGGGGCAGGTTTGGGTATATGCTTCTCACAAACCGGAGCTTCTCACAACAAGCATGATGGTTTTCATTAGGGAACGTCCCACCTTTGGGGACGAAACGATATCCATTGCCTCTTATTGCTTTCAAATTTTTTTCTCGTGTCAACATGGAACAACAAGAGTGTTGTGTGAGTTTTTGTGATTTTTCGGGGTTCGTTTGGACATTTTTATGCATTAACTGAGTTTTCAATGCTTTTTATGTGCATAATTCAAAATTGAACTACATGCACATACTCCAGTGCATATAAATTGGTTGAAAAAACAAATATGTGTCCTTGGGTGCACGCTTAGGTCCCATGCAAGAAATGGGAATGAATTTCAAACACCGGGGCACCGTTGATTGCCGGCAAAACATTGAGATGCCTGGTTTTTAAATTCTAGTAAATCCAAATCTCGTTTGAAATTCATGAAACTTGGCATGCTATCATGGAGCGGCATCAACATGCCGTGGTACAAATTTTGTCCCATTTGGGGCAGGTTTGGGTATATGCTTCTTACAAACCGGAGCTTCTCAGAACAAGCATGATGTTTTTCGGTAGGAAACATCCCACCTTTGGGGACGAAACGATATCCGTTGCCTCTTATTGCTTTCAAACTTTTTTCTCGTGTCAACATAGAACAACAGGAGTGTTGTGTGATTTTTTGTCATTTTTCAGGGTTCGTTTGGACATTTTTATGCATTAACTGAGTTTTCAATGCATTTTATGTGCATAATTCAAATTCGAACTACATGCACATGCTCCAGTGCATATAAATTGGTTGAAAATTCAAATCTGTGTCCTTGGGCGAATCCTTAGGTCCCATACAAGAAATGGGAACAAATTTCAAACACCGGGGCACTGTTGATTGCCGGCAAAACATTGAGATGCCTGGTTTTTAAATTCTAGTAAATCCAAAACTCGTCTGAAATTCATGATACTTGGCATGCTATCATGGAGCGGCATCAACATGCCGTGGACAAATTTTGTCCCATTTGGGGCAGGTTTGGGTATATGCTTCTCACAAACCGGAGCTTCTCATAACAAGCTTCATGGTTTTCGGTAGGGAACGTCCCACCTTTGGGGATGAAACGATATCCATTGCCTCTTATTGCTTTCAATTTTTTTCCTCGTGTCAACATAGAACAACAGGAGTGTTGTGTGATTTTTTCTGAATTTTCGGGGTTCGTTTGGACATTTTTACGCTTTAACTGAGTTTTCAATGCATTTTATGTGCATAATTCAAATTTGAACTACATGCACATGCTGCAGTGCATATAAATTGGTTGAAAAAACAAATCTGTTTCTTTGGGTGCATGCTTAGGTCCCATGCAAGAAATGAGAATGAATTTCAAACACCGGGGCACCGTTGGTTGCCGGCAAAACATTGAGATGTCTGGTTTTCAAATTCTAGTAAATCCAAAACTAGTCTAAAATTCATGAAACTTTGCATGCTATCATGGAATGGCATCAATATGTCGTGGTACAAAATTTGTCCCATTTGGGGTAGGTTTGGGTATATGCTTCTCACAAACTGGAGCTTCTCACAACAAACATGATGATTTTCGGAAGGGAATGTCCCACCTTTGTGGACGAAACGATATCCATTGCCTCTTATTGCTTTCAAATATTTTTCTTGTGTCATCATAGAACAACAGGAGTGTTGTGTGAGTTTTTGTGATTTTTCGGGGTTCTTTTGGACATTTTTACGCATTAACTAAGTTTTCAATGCATTTTATGTGCATAATTCAAATTCGAACTACATGCACATGCTGCAGTGCATATAAATTGGTTGAAAAAACAAATATGTGTCCCTGGGTGCATGCTTAGATCCCATGCAAGAAATGGGAACAAATTTCAAACACCGGGCACCGTTGATTGCCGGCAAAACATTGAGATGCCTGGTTTTAAAATTCTAGTAAATCAAAATTCCTCTGAAATTCATGAAACTTGGCATACTATCATAGAGCGGCATCAACATGCCGTGGTACAAGTATTGTCCCATTTGGGGCAGTTATGGGTATATGCTTCTCACAAACCGGAGCTTCTCACAACAAGCATGATGGTTTTCGGTAGGGAACGTCCCTCCTTTGGGGACGAAACAATGTCCATTGCCTCTTATTGCTTTCAATTTTTTTCTCGTGTCAACATAGAACAACAGGATTGTTGTGTGATTTTTTGTCATTTTCCGGGGTTCGTTTGGACATTTTTATGGATTAACTGAGTTTTCAATTCATTTTATGTGCATAATTCAAATTTGAACTTCATGCACATGCTCCAGTCCATATAAATTGGTTGAAAAATAGAATATGTGTTCTTGGGTGCATGCTTAGGTCCCATGCAAGAAATGGGAATGAATTTCGAACACTGGGGTACCATTGATTGCCGGAAAAACATTGAGATGTCTGGTTTTTAAATTCTAGTAAATCCAAAACTCGTTTGAAATTCATGAAACTTGGCATGCTATCATGGAGCGGCATCAACATGCCGTGGTACAAATTTTGTCCCATTTGGGGCAGGTTTGTGTATATGCTTCTCACAAACCGGAGCTTCTCACAACAAGAATGATGTTTTCGGTAGGAAACGTCCCACCTTTGTGGAGGAAACGATATACATTGCGTCTTTTTGCTTTCAATTTTTTTTCTCGTGTCAACATAGAGCAACATGAGTGTTGTGTGATTTTTTGTGAATTTTCGGGGTTTGTTTGGACATTTTTATGCATTAACTGAGTTTTCAGTGCTTTTTATGTGCATAATTCAAAATTGAACTAAATGACATGCTCCAGTGCATATAAATTGGTTGAAAAAACAAATATGTGTCCTTGGGTGCATGCTTAGGTCTCATGCAAGAAATGGGAATGAATTTCAAACACCGGGGCACCGTTGTTGCCGGCAAAACATTGAGATGCTTGGTTTTTATATTCTAGTAAATCCAAAACTCGTCTGAAATTCATGAAACTTGGCATGCTATCATGGAGCGGCATCAACATGCCGTGGTACAAAGTTTGTCCCATTTGGGGTAGGTTTGGGCATATGCTTCTCACAAACAGGAGCTTCTCACAACAAGCATGATGGTTTTCGGTAGGGAACGTCCCACGTTTGGGGATGAAACGATATCCATTACCTCTTATTGCTTTCAAATTTTTTTCTCGTGTCAACATAGAACTGCAGGAGTGTTGTGTGAGTTTCTGTGATTTTTTGGGGTTTGTTTGGACATTTTTATGCATTAACTGAGTTTTCACTGCATTTTATGTCCATAATTCAAAATCGAACAACATGCACATGCTCCAGTTCATATAAATTGGTTGAAAAAACAAATATGTGTCCTTGGGTGCATGCTTAGGTCCCATGCAAGAAATGGGAATGAATTTCAAACACCGGGGCACCGTTGATTGCCGGCAAAACATTGAGATGCTTGGTTTTTATATTCTAGTAAATCCAAAACTCGTCTGAAATTCATGAAACTTGGCATGCTATCGTGGAGCGGTATCAACATGCCGTGGTACAAAGTTTGTCCCATTTGGGGTAGGTTTGGGCATATGCTTCTCACAAACCGGAGCTTCTCACAACAAGCATGATGGTTTTCGGTAGGGAACGTCCCATGTTTGGGGATGAAACGATATCCATTACCTCTTATTGCTTTCAAATTTTTTTCTCATGTCAAGATAGAACTGCAGGAGTGTTGTGTGAGTTTCTGTGATTTTTTGGGGTTCATTTGGACATTTTTATGCATTAACTGAGTTTTCAATGCATTTTATGTCCATAATTCAAATTTGAACTACATGCACATGCTCCAGTGCATATAAATTGGTTGAAAAAACAAATATGTGTCCTTCGATGCATGCTTAGGTCCCATGCAAGAAATGGGAATGAATTTAAAACATCGGGGCACCGTTCGTTGCCGGCAAAACATTGAGATGCCTCGTTTTATATTCTAGTAAATCCAAAACTCGTCTGAAATTCATGAAACTTGGCATGCTATCATGGAGCGGCATCAACATGCCGTGGTACGAAGTTTGTCCCATTCGGGGCAGGTTTGGGCATATGCTTCTCACAAACCGGAGCTTCTCACAACAAGCATGATGGTTTTTGGTAGGGAACGTCCCACGTTTGGGGATGAAACGATATCCATTACCTCTTATTGCTTTCAAAGTTTTTTCTCGTGTCAACAAAGAACTGCAGTAGTGTTGTGTGAGTTTCTGTGATTTTTTGGGGTTCGTTTGGACATTTTTATGCATTAAGTGAGTTTTCAATCCATTTTATGTCCATAATTCAAATTTGAACTACATGCACATGCTCCAGTGCATATAAATTGGTTGAAAAATCAAATATGTGTCCTTGGGTGCATGCTTAGGTCCCATGCAAGAAATAGGAATGAATTTCAAACACCGGGGCACCGTTGATTGCCAGCAAAACATTGAGATGCCTGGTTTTTAAATTCTAGTAAATCCAAAACTCGTCTGAAACTAATGAAACTTGGCATGCTATCATGGAGCGGCATCAACATGCCGTCGTACAAAATTTGTCCCATTTGGGGGAGGTTTGGGTATATGCTTCTCACAAACCGGAGCTTCTCACAACAAGCATGATGGTTTTCAGTAGGGAACGTCCCACCTTTGGGGACGAAACGATATCCATTGCCTCTTATTGCTTTCAAATTTTTTTCTCGTGTCAACCTGGAACAACAGGAGTGTTGTGTGAGTTTTTGCGAATTTTCGGGGTTCGTTTGGACATTTTGATGCATTAACTAAGTTTTCAATGCATTTTATGTGCATAATTCAAGAACTACATGCACATGCTCCAGTGCATATAAATTGGTTGAAAAAACAAATATGTGTCCTTGGGTGCATGCTTAGGTCCCATGCAAGAAATGGGAATGAATATCAAACACCGGGGCACCGTAGATTGCCGGCAAAACATTGAGATGCCTGGTTTTTAAATTCTAGTAAATCCAAATCTCGTTTGAAATTCATGAAACTTGGTATGCTATCATGGAGCGACATCAACATGCCGTGGTACAAATTTTGTCCCATTTGGGGCAGGTTTGGGTATATGCTTCTCACAAACCGGAGCTTCTCAGAACAAGCATGATGTTTTTCGGTAGGAAACATCCCACCTTTGGGGACGAAACGATATCCGTTGCCTCTTATTGCTTTCAAACTTTTTTCTCGTGTCAACATAGAACAACAAGAGTGTTGTGTGATTTTTTGTCATTTTTCGGGGTTTGTTTGGACATTTTTATGCATTAACAGAGTTTTCAATGCATTTTATGTGGATGATTCAAATTTGAACTACATGCACATGCTCCAGTGCATATAAATTGGTTGAAAATTCAAATATGTGTCCTTGGGTGATTCCTTAGGTCCCATACAAGAAATGAGAATGAATTTCAAACATCGGGGCACTGTTGATTGCCGGCAAAACATTGAGATGCCTGGTTTTTAAATTCTAGTAAATCCAAAACTCGTCTGAAATTCATGATACTTGGCATGCTATCATGGAGCGGCATCAACATGCCATGGACAAATTTTGTCCCATTTGGGGCAGGTTTGGGTATATGCTTCTCACAAACCGGAGCTTCTCATAACAAGCTTCATGGTTTTCGGTAGGGAACGTCCCACCTTTGGGGACGAAACGATATCCATTGCCTCTTATTGATTTCAATTTTTTTTCTTGTGTCAACATAGAACAACAGGAGTGTTGTGTGATTTTTTGTGAATTTTCGGGGTTCGTTTGGTCATTTTTACGCATTAACTGAGTTTTCAATGCATTTTATGTGCATAATTCAAATTCGAACTACATGCACATGCTGCAGTGCATATAAATTGGTTGAAAAAACAAATATGTGTCCTTGGGTGCATGCTTAGATCCCATGCAAGAAATGGGAATGAATTTCAAACACCGGGGCACCGTCGATTGCCGGCAAAACATTGAGATGCCTGGTTTTAAAATTCTAGTAAATCCAAAACTCGTCTGAAATTCATGAAACTTGGCATGCTATCATAGAGCGGCATCAACATGCCGTGGTACAAATATTGTCCCATTTGGGGCAGGTATGGGTACATGGGCAGATTTGGGCCCCAGGCAGCCCAGGCCACTGCCTGGGGCGTGGGGAATTTCCTCGGCCTATATTCTAAAAAAAATTAGTTCGGCCTGGGGCGCAGCCCAGTTCCAAGCCCAGGCAGCCTAGGCCAACTGGCCCAGCCGCCCAGGCCGAGTCCCTCGCACGGCAGCAGACGCGCAAGGCGCAACCCCAGCCGTAGCCGCCCGTTCTTCCCTCGTTCCCCGACTCGACCATCTCGAGTCTGGACGAACCCTAGGCGCCTGCCGTCGGCGCCGGCCGCCAGCCACCGCCACCTGGCTCCCCACTTCCTCCATCTGGCAGCACCCGACGTCTCTCCCCCTCCCCGCCTTCTTCGTGTGGCAGCGCCCCCGCCCCCTCCCCCCCTTTCCAGCCTTCCATCTAGGTTGCGCCACTGCCGGCTGCTACCCTACCCGGTGTCCGGCGAGGTGGTCCTCAAAAATCAGCTGTGTTGCCCTACGTAAAGGTACTTGTTTGATATTTGATGGCTTGGTGCCCATGTGATGCCACTATTTTTGTTTCTAGATGCCACATTGCCACTGTTTGATGATGATTTTAGTTGCTAGATGCCCTTGTTATTGCTTGACGCCACAGTTTGTTAGATGTGGAAACCGATTTAAACATTGAGTAACCTTTTTTTCTATAAATTTTACAAGAAGGCAAGATCAACATGATAGTGCTCATAATAAATCTAGGCAATAATATCAGGATTTCAAAAATCAAAGACAAAAGTCTGTGACATGTGTTTGATAGGGGTTCTCGGAAGCAAGAAGAAGAATATAAAGCTCGTCTCTTGATTATATTGGGTATTTTCAAATTGTTGGTACTGCAAGCTCTTGCTTTTCGTGGTCATGATGAGTCTACTAGCTCAATGAATAAGGGTAACTTTAAAGAGTTGTTGGATTTGTTCATAAAGAAAGACCCAAAGTTGGAAGAATTATTTGGGTATGCAGGAGATAACCATAAACTGACTTCACATACGATACAATTGGATTTATGCAAGGCTTGTGCACAAGAGACCACCAAGGTAATTATTGACGAGATTGGCGATTGTAAATTTGCACTACTTGTTGATGAGTCGAGAGATGCTTCTATGAAAGGAGCAAATGGCTATGTGTTTGAGATTAGTACCTTTGCTCGTATTGTCTGTAGGTATCTTGCTCATTTTTCTTATGTACCACCATAGTTTTTATATATTAATCATGCTCATTTGTCTTATGCAGGTATCTTAGCAAACAAGGGGAGGTGATTGAGAGATTCATGGCAGTTGAGCCTGTTCCTGACACGAGAGCAATTCACTGAAGGTAGCTTTGGATGGTATGTTTGTTATCAATCTTTGTATCATCTATATATATGGTATATATTGTCTTTTGATTTGCCTTGCTTTATTAGTTGAGCCATCATGAAACAAATGCTGTCATTGAATATTATGTTTGGTTTCTTATTTGTTATGCAACACAGTTTGACTTTTGTATGCCTTGAAACTGGAGTTTTTTATGGGTAGTTTTTAGCCCTTAGTTTCTCGCCTGGGGCGTCCCCCAATCCTGGGTCCGCCACTATATGGGTATATGCTTCTCACAAACCAGAGCTTCTCACAACAAGCATGATGGTTTTCGGTAGGGAACGTCCCACCTTTGGGGACGAAACGATATCCACTACCTCTTATTGCTTTCATTTTTTTTCTCGTGTCAACATAGAACAACAGGAGTGTTGAGTGAGGTTTTGTGATTTTCGGGGTTCATTTGGACAGTTTTATGCATTAACTGAGTTTTCAATGCATTTTATGTGCATAATTCAAATTTGAACTACATGCACATGCTCCAGTGCATATAAATTGGTTGAAAAATCAAATCTGTGTCCTTGGGTGCATGCTTAGGCCCCATGCAAGAAATGGGAATGAATTTCAAACACCCGGGCACCATTGATTGCCGGCAAACATTGAGATGCCTGGTTCTTAAATTCTAGTAAATCCAAAACACGTCTGAAATTCATGAAACAAAGCATGCTATCATGGAGCGGCATCAACATGCCATGGTACAAATTTTGTCCCATTGGGGGCAGGTTTGGGTATATGCTTCTCACAAACCGGAGCTTCTCACAACAAGCATGATGGTTTTCGGTAGGAAACGTCCCACCTTTGGGGACGAAACGATATACATTGCCTCTTATTACTTTCAATTTTTTTCTCGTGTCAACATAGAGCAACAAGAGTGTTGTGTGATTTTTCGTGAATTTTCGGGGTTCGTTTGGAAATTTTTATGCATTAACTCAGTTTTCAATGCATTTTATGTGCATAATTCAAAATTCAACTACACCCACATGCTCCACTGCATATAAATTGGTTGAAAAAACAAATATGTGTCCTTGGGTGCATGCTTAGGTCCCATGCAAGAAATGGGAATGAATTTCAAACACCGGGGCACCATTGATTGCCAGCAAAACATTGAGATACCTGGTATTGAAATTCTAGTAAATCCAAAACTCGTCTGAAATTCATGAAACTTGGCATGCTATCATGGAGCGGAATCAACATGCCGTGGTACAAAATTTGTCCCACTTGGGACAGGTTTGGGCATATGCTTCTCACAAACCAGAGCTTCTCACAACAAGCAACATGGTTTTCGGTAGGGAACGTCCCACCTTTGGGGACGAAACGATATCCATTACCTCTTATTGCGTTCAATTTTTTTTCATGTCAACATAGAACAACAGGAGTGTGTGTGAGTTTCGGTGAATTCTCGAGGTTCGTTTGGACATTTCTATGCATTAACTGAGTTCTCAATGCATTTTATGTCCATAATTCAAATATGAACTACATGCACATGCTCCAGTGCATATAAATTGGTTGAAAAAACAAATATGTGTCCTTGGGTGCATGCTTAGGTTCCATGCAAGAAATGGGAATGAATTTCAAACACAGGGGCACCGTTGATTGCCAGCAAAACATTGAGATGCCTGGTTTTTAAATTCTAGTAAATCCAAAACTCGTATGAAATTCATGAAACTTGGCATGCTATCATGGAGCGGCATCAACATGCCGTGGCACAAAATTTGTCCCATTTGGGGCAGGTTTGGGCATATGCTTCTCACAAACCGGAGCTTCTCACAACAAGCATGATGGTTTTCGGTAGGGAACGTCCCACCTTTGGGGACGAAACGATATCCATTACCTCTTATTGCTACCATATTTTTTCTCGTGTCAACATAGAACTGCAGGAGTGTTGTGTGAGTTTTTGTGATTTTTCGGGGTTCGTTGGGACATTTTTATGCATTAACTGAGTTTTCAATGCATTTTATGTGCATAATTCAAATTTGAACTACATGCACATGCTCCAGTGCATATAAATTGGTTGAAAAATCAAATCTGTGTCCTTGGGTGCATGCTTAGGTCCCATGCAAGAAATGGGAATGAATTTCAAACACCAGGGCACCGTTGATTACCGGAAAAACATTGAGATGCCTGGTTTTAAATTCTAGTAAATCCAAAACTCGTCTGAAATTCATGAAACTTGGCATGCTGTCATGGAGCGGCATCAACATGCCGAGGTACAAATTTTGTCCCATTTGGGGCAGGACTGGGTATATGCTTTTCACAACAAGCATGATGGTTTTCGGTAGGGAACGTCCCACCTTTAGGGATGAAACGATATCCATTGCCTCTTATTGCGTTCAAATTTTTTTCTCGTGTCAACATAGAACTGCAGGAGTGTTGTGTGAGTTTCTGTGATTGTTTGGGGTTCGTTTGGACATTTTTATGCATTAACTGAGTTTTCAATGCATTTTATGTCCATAATTCAAATTTGAACTACATGCACATGCTCCAGTGCATATAAATTGGTTGAAAAAACAAATATGTGTCCTTGGGTGCATGCTTAGGTCCCATTCAAGAAATGGGAATAAATTTCAAACACTGGGGCACCATTGATTGCCGGCAAAACATTGAGATGCCTGGTTTTTATATTCTAGTAAATCCAAAACTCGTCTGAAATTCATGAAACATGGCATGCTATCATGGAGCGGCATCAACATGCCATGGTACAAAGTTTGTCCCATTTGGGGCAGGTTTGGGCATATGCTTCTCACAAACCGGAGCTTCTCACAACAAGCATGATGGTTTTCGGTAGGGAACGTCCCACCTTTAGGGATGAAACGATATCCATTGCCTCTTATTGCTTTCAATTTTTTTCTCATGTCAACATAGGACAACAGGAGTGTTGTGTGATTTTTTGTGAATTTTCAGGGTTTGTGTGGACATTTTTTATGCATTAACTAAGTTTTCAATGCAAAACATTCAGATGCCTGGTTTTTAAATTCTAGTAAATCCAAAACTCGTCTGAAATTCATGAAACTTGGCATGCTATCATGGAGCGACATCAACATGCCGTGGTACAAAATTTGACCCATTTGGGACAGGTTTGGGTATATGCTTCTCACAAACCGGAGCTTGTCACAACAAGCATGATGGTTTTCGGTAGGGAACGTCCCACCTTTGGGGACGAAACGATATCCACTACCTCTTATTGCTTTCATATTTTTTTCTCGTGTCAACATAGAACTGCAGGAGTGTTGAGTGAGTTTTTGTGTTTTTCGGGGTTCATTTGGACAGTTTTATGCATTAACTGAGTTTTCAATGCATTTTATGTGCATAATTCAAGTTTGAACTACATGCACATGCTCCAGTTCATATAAATTGGTTGAAAAATCAAATCTGTGTCCTTGGGTGCATGCTTAGGTCCCATGCAAGAAATGGGAATGAATTTCAAACACCGGGGCACCATTGATTGCCGGCAAACATTGAGATGCCTGGTTCTTAAATTCTAGTAAATCCAAAACTCGTCTGAAATTCATGAAACTAAGTATACTATCATGGAGCGGCATAAACATGCCGTGGTACAACATTTGTCCTGTTTGGGGTGGGTTTGGGTATATGCTTCTCACAAACCGGATCTTCTCAGAACAAGCAAGATGGTTTTCGGTAGGGAACGTCCCACCTTTGGGGACGAAACGATATCCATTGTCTCTTATTGCTTTCAATTTTTTTCTTTTGTCAACATAGAACAACAGGAGTGTTGTGTGATTTTTTGTGAATTTTCGGGGTTCGTTTGGACATTTTTATGCATTAACTGAGTTTTTAATGCATTTTATGTGCATAATTCAAATTTGAACTACATCCACGTGCTCCAGTGCATATAAATTGGTTGAAATATCAAATCTGTGTCCTTGGGTGCATGCTTAGGTCCCATGCAATAAGTGGGAATGAATTTCAAACACCGGGGCACCGTTGATTGCCAGCAAAACATTGAGATACCTGGTATTGAAATTCTAGTAAATCCAAAACTCGTCTGAAATTCATGAAACTTGGCATGCTATCATGGAGCGGAATTAACATGCTGTGGTACAACATTTGTCCTGTTTGGGGTGGGTTTGGGTATATGCTTCTCACAAACCGGATCTTCTCAGAACAAGCAAGATGGTTTTCGGTAGGGAACGTCCCACCTTTGGGGACGAAACGATATCCATTACCTCTTATTGCTTTCAATTTTTTTGTCGTGTCAACATAGAATAACAGGAGTGTTGTGTGATTTTTTGGGAATTTTTGGGGTTCGTTTGGACATTTTTATGCATTAACTGAGTTCTCAATGCATTTTATGTGCTTAATTCAAATTTGAACTACGTGCACATGCTCCAGTGCATATAAATTGGTTGAAAAAACAAATATGTGTCCTTGGGTACATGCTTTGGTCCCATGCAAGAAATGGGAATGAATTTCAAACACCGGGGCACCGTTGATTGCCGGTAAAACATTGAGCTGCCTGGTTTTTAAATTCTAGTAAATCTAAAACTTTTCTGAAATTCATGAAACTTGGCATGCTATCATGGAGCGGCATCAACATGCTGTGGTACAAAATTTGTCCCATTTCGGGCAGGTTTGGGTATATGCTTCTCACAAACCGGAGCTTCTCACAACAAGCATGATGGTTTTCGGTAGGGAACGTCCCACCTTTGGGGATGAAACGATATCTGTTACCTCTTATTGCTTTCATATTTTTTTTTCTCGTGTCAACATAGAACTGCAGGAGTGTTGTGTGAGTTTTTGTGATTTTTCGGGGTTCGTTTGGACATTTTTATGCATTAACTGAGTTTTCAATGCATTTTATGTGCATAATTCAAATTTGAACTACATGCACATGCTCGAGTGCATATAAATTGGTTGAAAAATCAAATCTGTGTCGTTGGGTGCATGCTTAGGTCCCATGCCAGAAATGGGAATGAATTTCAAACACCGGGGCACCGTTGATTGCCGCCAAACATTGAGATGCCTGGTTTTTAAATTCTAGTAAATCCAAAACTCGTCTAAAATTCATGAAACTTGGCATGCTGTCATGGAGCGGCATCAACATGCCGTGGTACAAATTTTGTCCCATTTGGGGCGGGACTGGGTATATGCTTTTCACAACAAGCATGATGGTTTTCGATAGGGAACGTCCCACCTTTAGGGATGAAACGATATCCATTGCCTCTTATTGCGTTCAAATTTTTTTTCTCGTGTCAACATAGAGCTGCAGGAGTGTTGTGTGAGTTTCTGTGATTGTTTGGGGTTCGTTTGGACATTTTTATGCATTAACTGAGTTTTCAATGCATTTTATGTCCATAATTCAAATTTGAACTACATGCAGATGCTCCAGTGCATATAAATTGGTTGAAAAAAAATATGTGTGCTTGGGTGCATGCTTAGGTCCCATTCAAGAAATGGGAATGAATTTCAAACACTGGGGCACCGTTGATTGCCGGCAAAACAATGAGATGCCTGGTTTTTATATTCTTGTAAATCCAAAACTCGTCTGAAATTCATGAAACTTGGCATGCTATCATGGAGCGGCATCAACATGCCGTGGTACAAAGTTTGTCCCATTTGTGGCAGGTTTGGGCATATGCTTCTCACAAACCAGAGCTTCTCACAACAAGCATGATGGTTTTCGGTAGGGAACGTCCCACATTTGGGGATGAAACGATATCCATTACCTCTTATTGCTTTCAAATTTTTTTGTCGTGTCAACATAGAACTGCAGGAGTGTTGTGTGAGTTTCTGTGATTTTTTGGGGTTCGTTTGGACATTTTTATGCATTAACTGAGGTTTCAATGCATTTTATGTCCATAATTCAAATTTGAACTACATGCACATGCTCTAGTGCATATAAATTGGTTGAAAAATCAAATATGTGTCCTTGGGTGCATGCTTAGGTCCCATGCAAGAAATGGGAATGAATTTCAAACACCGGGGTACCGTTGATTGCCAGCAAAACATTGAGATGCCTGGTTTTTAAATTCTAGTGAATCCAAAACTCGTCTGAAATTCATGAAACCTGGCATGCTATCATGGAGCGGCATCAACATGCCGTGGTACAAAATTTGTCCCATTTGGGGCAGGTTTGCGTATATGCTTCTCACAAACCGAAGCTTCTCACAACAAGCATGATGGTTTTTGGTAGGGAACGTCCCACCTCTAGGGATGAAATGATATCCATTGCCTCTTATTGCTTTCAAATTTTTTTCTCGTGTCAACATAGGACAACAGGAGTGTTGTGTGATTTTTTGTGAATTTTCAGGGTTTGTGTGGACATTTCTTATGCATTAACTAAGTTTTCAATGAATTTCATGTGCATAATTCAAATTTGAACTACATGCACATGCTCCAGTGCATATAAATTGGTTGGAAAATCAAAAATGTGTCCTTGGGTGCATGCTTAGGTCCCATGCAAGAAATGGGAATGAATTTCAAACACCGGGGCACCGTTGATTGCCAGCAAAACATTGAGATGCCTGGTTTTTAAATTCTAGTAAATCCAAAACTCGTCTGAAATTCATGAAACTTGGCATGCTATCATGGAGCGACATCAACATGCCGTGGTACAAAATTTGTCCCATTTGGGGCAGGTTTGGGTATATGCTTCTCACAAACCGGAGCTTCTCACAACAAGCATGATGGTTTTCGGTAGGGAACGTCCCACCTTTGGGGACGAAACGATATCCACTACCTCTTATTACTTTCAGTTTTTTTCTCGTGTCAACATAGAACAACAGGAGTGTTGTGTGATTTTTTGTGAATATTCGGGGTTCGTTTGGACATTTTTATGCATTATCTGAGTTTTCAATGCATTTTATGTGCATAATTCAAATTTCAACTACATCCACATGCTGCAGTGCATATAAATTGGTTGAAATAATCAAATCTGTGTCCTTGGGTGCATGCTTAGGTCCCATGCAATAAGTGGGAATGAATTTCAAACACCGGGGCACCATTGATTGCCAGCAAAACATTGAGATACCTGGTATTGAAATTCTAGTAAATCCAAAACTCGTCTGAAATTCATGAAACTTGGCATGCTATCATGGAGCGGAATTAACATGCCGTGGTACAACATTTGTCCTGCTTGGGGTGGGTTTGGGTATATGCTTCTCACAAACCGGATCTTCTCACAACAAGCAACATGGTTTTCGGTAGGGAACGTCCCATCTTTGGGGACGAAACGATATCCATTGCCTCTTATTGCTTTCAATTTTTTTTCGTGTCAACATAGAACAACAGGAGTGTTGTGTGATTTTTGGTTAATTCTCGAGGTTCGTTTGGACATTTTTATGCATTAACTGAGTTCTCAATGCATTTTATGTGCTTAATTCAAATATGAACTACGTGCACATGCTCCAGTGCATATATATATTGGTTGAAAAAACAAATATGTGTCCTTGGGTGCATGCTTAGGTCCCATGCAAGAAATGGGAATGAATTTAAAACACCGGGGCACCGTTGATTACCGGTAAAACATTGAGCTGCCTGGTTTTTAAATTCTAGTAAATCCAAAACTTTTCTGAAATTCATGAAACTTGGCATGCTATCATGGAGCGGCATCAACATGCTGTGGCACAAAATTTGTCCCATTTGGGGCAGGTTTGGGTATATGCTTCTCACAAACTGGAGCTTCTCACAACAAGCATGATGGTTTTCGGTAGGGAACGTCCCACCTTTGGGGATGAAACGATATCCATTACCTCTTATTGCTTTCATATTTTTTCTCGTGTCAACATAGAACTGCAGGAGTGTTGTGTGAGTTTTTGTGATTTTTCGGGGTTCGTTTGGACATTTTTATGCATTAACTGAGTTTTCAATGCATTTTATGTGCATAATTCATATTTGAACTACATGCACATGCTCCAGTGCATATAAATTGGTTGAAAAATCAAATCTGTGTCGTTGGGTGCATGCTTAGGTCCCATGCAAGAAATGGGAATGAATTTCAAACACCGGGGCACCGTTGATTACCGGCAAAACATTGAGATGCCTGGTTTTAAATTCTAGTAAATCCAAAACTCGTCTGAAATTCATGAAACTTGGCATGCTGTCATGGAGCGGCATCAACATGCCGTGGTACAAATTTTGTCCCTTTTGGGGCGGGACTGGGTATATGCTTTTCACAACAAGCATGATGGTTTTCGGTAGGGAACGTCCCACCTTTAGGGATGAAACGATATCCATTGCCTCTTATTTTGTTCAAATTTTTTTCTCGTGTCAACATTGAACTGCAGGAGTGTTGTGTGAGTTTCTGTGATTGTTTGGGGTTCGTTTGGACATTTTTATGCATTAACTGAGTTTTCAATGCATTTTATGTCCATAATTCAAATTTTAACTACATGCACATGCTCCAGTGCATATAAATTGGTTGAAAAAACAAATATGTGTCCTTGGGTGCATGCTTAGGTCCCATTCAAGAAATGGGAATAAATTTCAAACACTGGGGCACCATTGATTGCCGGCAAAACATTGAGATGCCTGGTTTTTATATTCTAGTAAATCCAAAACTCGTCTGAAATTCATGAAACTTGGCATGCTATCATGGAGCGGCTTCAACATGCCATGGTACAAAGTTTGTCCCATTTGGGGCAGGTTTGGGCATATGCTTCTCACAAACCGGAGCTTCTCACAACAAGCATGATGGTTTTCGGTAGGGAACGTCCCACCTTTAGGGATGAAACGATATCCATTGCCTCTTATTGCTTTCAATTTTTTTCTCATGTCAACATAGGACAACAGGAGTGTTGTGTGATTTTTTGTGAATTTTCAGGGTTTGTGTGGACATTTTTTATGCATTAACTAAGTTTTCAATGCAAAACATTCAGATGCCTGGTTTTTAAATTCTAGTAAATCCAAAACTCGTCTGAAATTCATGAAACTTGGCATGCTATCATGGAGCGACATCAACATGCCGTGGTACAAAATTTGACCCATTTGGGACAGGTTTGGGTATATGCTTCTCACAAACCGGAGCTTGTCACAACAAGCATGATGGTTTTCGGTAGGGAACGTCCCACCTTTGGGGACGAAACGATATCCACTACCTCTTATTGCTTTCATATTTTTTTTTCTCGTGTCAACATAGAACTGCAGGAGTGTTGTGTGAGTTTTTGTGTTTTTCGGGGTTCATTTGGACATTTTTATGCATTAACTGAGTTTTCAATGCATTTTATGTGCATAATTCAAATTTGAACTACATGCACATGCTCCAGTTCATATAAATTGGTTGAAAAATCAAATCGGTGTCCTTGGGTGCATGCTTAGGTCCCATGCAAGAAATGGGAATGAATTTCAAACACCAGGGCACCATTGATTGCCGGCAAACATTGAGATGCCTGGTTCTTAAATTCTAGTAAATCCAAAACTCGTCTGAAATTCATGAAACTAAGCATGCTATCATGGAGCGGCATCAACATGCCGTGGTACAAATTTTTTTCCCATTTGGGGCGGGTTTGGGTATATGCTTCTCACAAACCGGAGCTTCTCACAACAAGCATGATGGTTTTCGGTAGGGAACGTCCGACCTTTGGGGACGAAACGATATCCATTGCCTCTTATTGCTTTCAATTTTTTTCTTGTGTCAACATAGAACAACAGGAGTGTTGTGTGATTTTTTGTGAATTTTCGGGGTTCGTTTGGACATTTTTATGCATTAACTGAGTTTTCAATGCATTTTATGTGCATAATTCAAATATGAACTACATCCACATGCTCCAGTGCATATAAATTGGTTGAAATATCAAATCTGTGTCCTTGGATGCATGCTTAGGTCCCATGCAATAAGTGGGAATGAATTTCAAACACCGGGGCACCGTTGATTGCCAGCAAAACATTGAGATACCTGGTATTGAAATTCTAGTAAATCCAAAACTCGTATGAAATTCATGAAACTTGGCATGCTATCATGGAGCGGAATTAACATGCCGTGGTACAACATTTGTCCTGTTTGGGGTGGGTTTGGGTATATGCTTCTCACAAACCGGATCTTCTCACAACAAGCAAGATGGTTTTCGGTAGGGAACGTCCCACCTTTGGGGACGAAACGATATCCATTGCCTCTTATTGCTTTCAATTTTTTTGTCGTGTCGACATAGAACAACAGAAGTGTTGTGTGATTTTTTGTGAATTTTCGTGGTTCGTTTGGACATTTTTATGCATTAACTAAGTTCTCAATGCATTTTATGTGCTTAATTCAAATTTGAACTACGTGCACATGCTCCAGTGCATATAAATTGGTTGAAAAAACAAATATGTGTCCTTGGGTGCATGCTTAGGTCCCATGCAAGAAATGGGAATGAATTTCAAACACCGGGGCACCGTTGATTACCGGTAAAACATTGAGCTGCCTGGTTTTTAAATTCTAGTAAATCCAAAACTTTTGAGAAATTCATGAAACTTGGCATGCTATCATGGAGCGGCATCAACATGCTGTGGTACAAAATTTGTCCCATTTGGGGCAGGTTTTGGTATATGCTTCTCACAAACCGGAGCTTCTCACAACAAGCATGATGGTTTTCGGTAGGGAACGTCCAACCTTTGGGGATGAAACGATATCCATTACCTCTTATTACTTTCATATTTTTTTTCTCGTGTCAACATAGAATTGCAGGAGTGTTGTGTGAGTTTTTGTGATTTTTCGGGGTTCGTTTGGACATTTTTATGCATTAACTGAGTTTTCAATGAATTTTATGTGCATAATTCAAATTTGAACTACATGCACATGCTCCAGTGCATATAAATTGGTTGAAAAATCAAATCTGTGTCGTTGGGTGCATGCTTAGGTCCCATGCAAGAAATGGGAATGAATTTCAAACACCGGGGCACCGTTGATTGCTGGCAAAACATTGAGATGTCTGGTTTTTAAATTCTAGTAAATCCAAAACTCGTCTAAAATTCATGAAACTTGGCATGCTGTCATGGAGCGGCATCAACATGCCATGGTACAAATTTTGTCCCATTTGGGGCGGGACTAGGTATACGCTTTTCACAACAAGCATGATGGTTTTCGGTAGGGAACGTCCCACCTTTAGGGATGAAACGATATCCATTGCCTCTTATTGCGTTCAATTTTTTTCTCATGTCAACATAGAACTGCAGGAGTGTTGTGTGAGTTTCTGTGATTGTTTGGGGTTCGTTTGTACATTTTTATGCATTAACTGAGTTTTCAATGCATTTTATGTCCATAATTCAAATTTGAACTACATGCACATGCTCCAGTGCATATAAATTGGTTGAAAAAACAAATATGTGTCCTTGGGTGCATGCTTAGGTCCCATTCAAGAAATGGGAATGAATTTCAAACACTGGGGCACCGTTGATTGCCGGCAAAGCATTGAGATGCCTGGTTTTTATATTCTAGTAAATCCAAAACTCGTCTGAAATTCATGAAACTTGGCATGCTATCATGGAGCGGCATCAACATGGCCGTGGTACAAAGTTTGTCCCATTTGGGGCAGGTTTGGGCATATGCTTCTCACAAACCGGAGCTTCTCACAACAAGCATGATGGTTTTCGGTAGGGAACGTCCCACATTTGGGGATGAAACGATATCCATTACCTCTTATTGCTTTCAAATTTTTTTGTCGTGTCAACATAGAACAACAGGAGTGTTGTGCGAATTTTTGTGATTTTCCGGGGTTTGTTTGGACATTTTTATGCATTAACTGAGTTTTGAATGCATTTTATGTGCATAATTCAAATTTGAACTACATACACATGCTCCAGTGCATATAAATTGGTTGAAAAATCAAATCCGTGTCCTTGGGTGCATTCTTTGGTCCCATGCAAGAAATGGGAATGAATTTCAAACACCGGGGCGCCGTTGATTGCCAGCAAAACATTGAGATGCCTAGTTTTTAAATTCTAGTAAATCCAAAACTTGTCTAGAATTCATGAAACTTGGCATGCTATCATGGAGCGGCATCAACATGCCGTGGTACAAATTTTGTCCCATTTGGGGCAGGTTTGGCTATATGCTTCTCACAAACCGGAGCTTCTCACAACAAGCATGATGGTTTTCGGTAGGGAACGTCCCACCTTTGGGGACGAAACGATATCCATTGCCTCTTATTGCTTTTAATTTTGTTTCTCGTGTCAACATAGAACAACAGGAGTGTTGTGCGAATTTTTGTCATTTTTCAGGGTTCGTTTGGACATTTTTATGCATCAACTAAGTTTTCAATGCATTTTATGTGCATAATTCAAATTTGAACTACTTGCACATGCTCCAGTTGCATATAAATTGGTTGAAAATTCAAATATATGTCCTTGGGTG
Source organism: Triticum urartu (assembly GCF_003073215.2). NCBI lineage: Eukaryota > Viridiplantae > Streptophyta > Magnoliopsida > Poales > Poaceae > Triticum > Triticum urartu. The sequence continues at coordinate 24,842 of NW_024112489.1, read as the reverse complement.
CATGCTTAGGTCCCATGCAAGAAATGGGAATGAATTTCAAACACCGGGGCACCGTTGATTGCCGGCAAAACATTGAGATGCCTGGTTTTTAAATTCTAGTAAATCCAAAACTCGTCTGAAATTCATGAAACTTGGCATGCTATCATGGAGCGGCATCAACATGCCGTGGTACAAATTTTGTCCCATTTTGGGGCAGGTTTGGGTATATGCTTCTCACAAACCGGAGTTTCTCACAACAAGCATGATGGTTTTCGGTAGGGAACGTCCCACCTTTGGGGACGAAAACGATATCCATTGCCTCTTATTGCTTTCAATTATTTTTTCTCGTGTCAACATAGAACAACAGGAGTGTTGTGTGATTTTTGTGATTTTCGGGGTTCGTTTGGACATTTTTATGCATTAACTGAGTTTTCAATGCATTTATGTGCATAATTCAAATTTGAACTACATGCACATGCTCTCAGTGCATATAAATTGGTTGAAAAATCAAATCTTGTGTCCTTGGGATGCATGCTTAGGTCCCATGCAAGAAATGGGAATGAATTTCAAACACCAGGGCACCGTTGATTGCCGGCAAAACATTGAGATGTCTGGTTTTTAAATTCTAGTAAATCCAAAACTCGTTTGAAATTCATGAAACTTGGCATGCTATCATGGAGCGGCATCAACATGCCGTGGTACAATTTTGTCCCATTTGGGGCAGGTTTGGGTATATGCTTCTCACAAACCAGAGCTTCTCAGAACAAGCATGATGGTTTTCGGTAGGGAATGTCCAACCTTTCGGGACGAAATGATATCCATTGCCTCTTATTGCTTTCAATTTTTTCTCGTGTCAACATAGAACAACAGGAGTGTTGTGTGATTGTTTGTCATTTTTCGGGGTTCGTTTGGACATTCTTATGCATTAACTGAGTTTTCATGCATTTTATGTGCATAATTCAAATTTGAACTACATGCACATGCTCCAGTGCATATAAATTGGTTTGAAAAAACAAATCTGTTGTCCTTGGGTGCATGCTTAGGTCCCATTAAGAAATGGGAATGAATTTCAAACACCGGGGCACCGTTGATTTGCCGGCAAAACATTGAGATGCCTGGTTTTTAAATTCTAGTAAATCCAAAACTCGTCTGAAATTCATGAACTTGGCATGCTATCATGGAGCGGCATCAACATGCCGTGGTACAAAGTTTGTCCCATTTGGGGCAGGTTTGGGATATGCTCTCACAAACCGGAGCTTCTCACAACAAGCATGATGGTTTTCGGTAGGGAACGTCCCACCTTTGGGGACGAAACGATATCCATTGCCTCTTATTGCTTTCAAATTTTTTTCTCGTGTCAACATAGGAACAACTAGGAGTGTTGTGTGAGTTTTTGTGATTTTTCGGGGTTCGTTTGGACATTTTTATGCATTAACTGAGTTTTCAATGCATTTTATTGTGCATAATTCAAATTTGAACTACATGCACATGCACTCCAGTGCATATAAATTGGTTGAAAATCAAATATGTGTCCTTGGGTGCAGCTTAGGTCCCATGCAAGAAATGGGAATGAATTTCAAACAACCGGGGCACCGTTGATTGCCGGCAAAACATTGAGATGCATGGTTTTTAGATTCTAGTAAATCTGAAACTCGTCTGAAATTCATGAAACTTGGCATGCTATCATGGAGTGGCATCAACATGCCGTGGTACAATTTTGTCCCATTTAGGGCGGGTTTGGGTATATGCTTCCCACAAACCGGAGCTTCTCACAACAAGCATGATGGTTTTCGGTAGGGAACGTCCCACCTTTGTGGACTGAAACGATATCCATTGCCTCTTATTGCTTTCAATTTTTTTTCTCGTGTCAACATAGGACAACAGGAGTGTTGTGTGATTTTTTGTGAATTTTCAGGGTTTGTGTGGACATTTTTTATGCATTAACTAAGTTTTAAATGAATTTCATGTGCATAATTCAAATTTGAACTACATGCACATGCTCCAGGGGATATAAATTGGTTTAAAATTCAAATATGTGTCCTTGGGTGCATGCTTAGGTCCCACGCAAGAAATGAGAATGAATTTCAAACACCGGGGTACCGTTGATTGCCGGCAAAACATTGAGATACGTGGTTTTTCAATTCTAGTAAATACAAAACTCGTCTGAAATTCATGAAACTTGGCATGCCATCATGGAGCGGCATCAACATGCCGTGGTACAAAATTTGTCCCATTTGGGTCAGGTTTGGGTATATGCTTCTCACAAACTGGAGTTTCTCACAACAAGGTTGATGGTTTTCAGTAGGGAACGTCCCAACTTTGGGGATGCAACGATATCCATTGCCTCTTATTGCTTTCAATTTATTTCTCGTGTCAACGTAGAACAACAGGAGTGTTGCGTGATTTTTTGTTACTTTTCGGGGTTCGTTTGGACATTTTTACGCATAAACTTAGTTTTCAATGCATTTTATGTGCGTAATTCAAATTTCAAATACATGCACATGCTCCAGTGCATATAAATTGGTTGAAAAAACAAATATATGTCCTTGGGTGCATGCTTAGGTCCCATGCAAGAAATGGGAAGAGCTTCAAACACCGGGGCACCGTTGATTGCCGGAAAAGATTGAGATGCCTGGTTTTTAAATTCTAGTAAATCCAAAACTCGTCTGAAATTGATGAAACTTGGCATGCCATCATGGAGCGGCATCAACATGTCGTGGTACCAAATTTGTCCCATTTAGGGTAGGTTTGGGTATATGCTTCTCACAAACCGGAGCTTCTCACAACAAGCATGATGGTTTTCGGTAGGGAACTTCCGACCTTTGGCGACGAAACGATATGCATTGCCTCTTATTGCTTTCAATTTTTTTTCTCATGTCAACATGCAACAACAGGAGTGTTGTGTGAGTTTTTGTGATTTTTCGGGGTTCGTTTGGACATTTTTATGATTTAACTGAGTTTTCAATACATTTTATGTGCATAATTAAAATTTGAACTACATGCATATAAATTGGTTGAAAAATCAAATCTGTGTCCTTGGGTGCATGCTTAGGTCCCATGCAAAAAATGAGAATGAATTTCAAACACCGGGGCATCGTTGATTGCCGGCAAAACATTGAGATGCCTGGTTTTTAAATTCTAGTAAATCCAAAACTCGTCTGAAATTCATGAAACTTGGCATGCTATCATCGAGCCGCATCAACATGCCGTGGTACAAATTTTGTCCCATTTGGGGCAGGTTTGGGTATATGCTTCTCACAAACCGGAGCTTCTCACAACAAGCTTGATGGTTTTCGGTAGGGAACGTCCCACCTTTGGGGACGAAACAATTTCCGTTGCCTCTTATTGCTTTCAGTTTTTTCTCATGTTAACGTAGAACAACAGGAGTGTTGTGTGATTTTTTGTCATTTTTCGGGGTTCGTTTGGACATTTTTACGCATTAACTTAGTTTTCAATGCATTTTATGTGCATAATTCAAATTTGAACTACATACACATGCTCCGGTGCATATAAATTGGTTGAAAAAACAAATATGTGTCCTTTGGTGCATGCTTAGGTCCCATGCAAGAAATGGGAATGAATTTCAAAAACCGGGGCACAGTTGATTGCCGGCAAAACATTGAGATGCCTGGTTTTTTAATTCTAGTGAATCCAAAACTTGTCTGAAATTCATGAAACTTGGCACGCTATCATGGAGTGGCATCAACATGTCGTGGTACAAATTTTGTCCTATTTGGGGCAGGTTTGGGTATATGCTTCTCACAAACCGGAGCTTCTCACAACAAGCATGATGGTTTTCGATAGGGAACGTCCCACCTTTGGGGACGAAACGATATCCATTGCCTCTTATTGCTTTCAAAAAAAATTCCCGTGTCAACATAGAACAACTTGAGTGTTGTGTGACTTTTTTTGATTATTCGGGGTTTGTTTGGACATTTTTATACATTAATTGAGTTTTCAATGCATTTTATGTGCATAATTCAAATTCGAACTACATGCACATGCTCCAGTGCATATAAATTGGTTAAAAAATCAAATCTATGTCGTTGGCTGCATGCTTAGGTCCCATGCAAGAAATGGGAATGAATTTCAAACACCGGGGCACCGTTGATTGCCGGCAAAACATTGAGATGCCTGGTTTTCAAAGTCTATTAAATCCAGAACTCGTCAGCTGGAATTCATGAAACTTGGCATGCTATCATGGAGCTGCATCAACATGTCATGGTACAAATTTCTTCCAATTTGGGCAGGTTTGGGTATATGCTTCTCACAAACCGGAGCTTCTCACAACAAGCATGATGGTTTTCGGTAGGGAACGTCCCACCTTTGGGGATGAAACGATATCCATTGCCTCTTATTGCTTTCAAATTTTATTCTCGTGTCAACATAGAACAACAGGAGTGTTGTGTGATTTTTTGTGATTTTTCGGGGTTCGTTTGGATATTTTTATTCATTAACTGAGTTTTCAATGCATTTTATGTGCATAATTCAAATTTGAACTACATGCGCATGCTCCGGTGCATATAAATTGGTTGAAAAATCAAATCTGTGTCCTTGGTTGCATGCTTAGGTCCCATGCAAGAAATGAGAATGAATTTGAAACACCGGGGCACCGTTGATTGCCGGCAAAACATTAAGATGCCTGGTTTTTAAATTCTAGTAAATCCAAAACTCGTCTGAAATTCATGAAACTTGGCATGCTATCATCGAGCCGCATCAACATGCCGTGGTACAAATTTTGTCCCATTTGGGGCAGGTTTGGGTATATGCTTCTCATGGAGCTTCTCACAACAAGCATGATGGTTTTCTGTAGGGAACGTCCCACCTTTAGGGACGAAATGATATCCGTTGCCTCTTATTGCTTTAAATTTTTTTCTCTTGTCAACATAGAACAACAGGAGTGTTGTGTGATTTTTTGTGAATTTTCGAGGTTCGGTTGGACATTTTTATGCATTAATTGAGTTTTCAATGCATTTTATGTGCATAATTCAAATTTGAACTACATGCACATGCTCCAGTGCATATAAATTGGTTGAAAAAACAAATATGTGTCCTTTGGTGCATGCTTAGGTCCCATGCAAGAAATGTGAATGAATTTCAAACACCGGGGCACCGTTGATTGCCGGCAAAACATTGAGATGCCTGGTTTTTTAATTCTAGTAAATCCTATTGGGGAACGTAGCAGAAATTCAAAATTTTCCTACATGTCACCAAGATCTATCTATGGAGAGACTAGCAACGAGGGGAAGGAGAGTGCATCTACATACCCTTGTAGATCGCTAAGCGGAAGCGTTCAAGTGAACGGGGTTGATGGAGTCGTACTCGTCGTGATTCAAATCACCGATGACCAAGTGCCGAACGCACGGCACCTCCGCGTTCAACACACGTACAGCCCTCACAACTCTTGGCCCATGCAACCTTCTGGGGTTGGTGGCCCCACTTGGTGGACCCCCGGGACCCTCCCGGTGGTCCCGGTACGTTACCGATAAACCCCGAAACTCTTTCGGTGACCAAAACAGGACTTCCCATATATAAATCTTTACCTCCGGACCATTCCGGAACTCCTCGTGACGTCCGGGATCTCATCCGGGACTCCGAACAACATTCGGTAACCACATACAAACTTCCTTTATAACCCTAGCGTTATCGAACCTTAAGTGTGTAGACCCTACGGGTTCGGGAGACATGCAGACATGACCGAGACGTTCTCCGGTCAATAACCAACAGCAGGATCTGGATACCCATGTTGGCTCCCACATGTTCCACGATGATCTCATCAGATGAACCACGATGTCAAGGACTTAATCAATCCCGTATACAATTCCCTTTGTCTATCGGTACGATACTTGCCCGAGATTCGATCGTCGGTATCCCGATACCTGGTTCAATCTCGTTACCGGCAAGTCTCTTTACTCGTTCCGTAACACATCATCCCGTGATCAACTCCTTGATCACATTGTGCACATTATGATGATGTCCTACCGAGTGGGCCTAGAGATACCTCTCCGCTTACACGGAGCGACAAATCCCAGTCTCGATTCGTGCCAACCCAATAGACACTTTCGGAGATACCCGTAGTGTACCTTTATAGCCACCCAGTTACTTTGTGCCGTTTGGTACACCCAAAGCACTCCTACGGCATCCGGGAGTTGCACAATCTCATGGTCTAAGGAAATGATACTTGACATTAGCAAAGCTTTAGCATACGAACTACACGATCTAGTGCTATGCTTAGGATTGGGTCTTGTCCGTCACATCATTCTCCTAATGATGTGATCCCGTTATCAACGACATCCAATGTCCATGGTCAGGAAACCGTAACCATCTATTGATCAACGAGCTAGTCAACTAGAGGCTTACTAGGGACATGGTGTTGTCTATGTATCCACACATATATCTGAGTTTCCTATCAATACAATTATAGCATGGATAATAAACGATTATCATGAACAAGGAAATATAATAATAACCAATTTATTATTGCCTCTAGGGCATATTTCCAACAGTCTCCCACTTGCACTAGAGTCAATAATCTAGTTCACATCGCCATGTGATTAACACTCACAGGTCACATCGCTATGTGACTAACACCCAAGAGTTTACTAGAGTCAGTAGTCTAGTTCACATCACTATGTGATTAATACTCAATGAGTTCTAGGTTTGATCATGTTGCTTGTGAGAGAGGTTTTAGTCAATGGGTCTGAACCTTTCAGATCCGTCTGTGCTTTACAAATCTCTATGTCATCTCCTAGATGTAGCTACCACGTTCTATTTGGAGCTATTCCAAATAACTGTTCTACTTGGAGCTATTCTAAATTGTTGCTCCATTATACGTATCCGGTATCTCTACTCAGAGCTATCCGAATAGGTGTTAAGCTTGCATCGACGTAACCCTTTACGACGAACTCTTTTACCACCTCCATAACCGAGAAACTTCCTTAGTCCACTAGTTACTAAGGATAACTTTGACCGTCGTCCTGTGATCCATTCTTGGATTACTCTTGTACCCCTTGACTGACTCATGGCAAGGCACACTTCAGGTGCGGTACACAGCATAGCATACTGCAGAGCCTATGTCTTAAGCATAGGGGACGACCTTCGTCCTTTCTCTCTATTCTGCCATGGTCGAGCTTTAAGTCTTAACTTCATACCTTACAACTCAGGCAAGAACTCCTTCTTTGACTGATCCATCTTGAACACCTTCAAGATCATGTCAAGGTATGTGCTCATTTGAAAGTACCATTAAGCGTTTTGATCTATCCTTATAGATATTGATGCTCAATGCTCAAGTAGCTTAATCCAGGCTTTCCATTGAAAAACACTTTTCAAATAACTCTGCATGCTTTCCAGAAATTCTACATCATTTCCGATCAACAATATGTCAACAACATATACTCATCAGAAATTCTATAGTGCTCCCACTCACTTCGTTGGAAATACAAGTTTCTCATAAACATTGTATACACCCAAAATCTTTGATCATCTCATCAAAGCATACATTCCAACTCCGAGATGCTTACTCCAGTCCTTAGAAGGATTGCTGGAGCTTTGCATACTTATTAGCATATTTCAGGATTGACAAAACCTTCCGGTTGTATCACATACAGCCTTTCCTCAAGAAAATCGTCGAGGAAACAATGTTTTGACATCCTATCTGCAAGATTTCATAAATAATGCAGTAATCGCTAATATAATTCTAACAGACTCTTAGCATCGCTACGAGTGAGAAAGTCTCATCGTACTCAACTCCTTGAACTTGTCGGAAAACATCCTAACGACAAGTCGAGCTTTCTTAATGGTGATACTTACCATCATTGTCCGTGTTCCTTTTAAAATCCATCTATACTCAACAGTCTCACGACCATCGAGCAGTTCTTCCAAAGTCTACACTTTGTTTTCATATATGGATCCTCTCTCGGATTATATGGCCTCGAGCCATTTATCGGAATCCAGGCCCACCACCGCTTCTCCATAGCTCGTAGGTTCATTGTTGTCTAGCAACATGACTTCCAAGACAGGATTACGTACCACTCTGAAGTAGTACGCATCCTTGTCATCCCACGAGGTTTGGGAGTGACTTGATCCGAAGTCTTGTGATCAATATCATAAGCTTCCACTTCAATTGGTGTAGGTGCCACAGGAACAACTTCCTGTGCCCTGGCACACACTAGTTGAAGAGACGGTTCAATAACCTCATCAAGTCTCCACCATCCTCCCACTCAATTCCTTCGAGAGAAACTTTTCCTCGAGAAAGGACCCGATTCCAGAAACAATCCCTTATTGCTTTTGGATCTGAGACAGGAGGTATACCAAATTGTTTTTGGTGTCCTATGAAGATGAATTTATCCGCTTTGGGTTCGAGCTTATCAGCCTGAAACTTTTTCACATAAGCGTCGCAGCCCCAAACTTTTAAGAAATGACAGCTTAGGTTTCTCTAAACCATAGTTCATACGGTGTCATCTCATCGGAATTACGTGGTGCCCTATTTAAAGTGAATGCGGTTGTCTCTAATGCCTAACCCATAAACTATCGTGGTAATTCGATAAGAAACATCATGGTATGCATCATATCCAATAGGGTGCAGTTATGATGTTCGGACACACCATCACACTATGGTGTTCCAGGCTGTATTAGTTGTGAAACAATTTCCACAATGTCTTAATTCTGTGCCAAACTCGTAATTCAGATATTCATCTCTATAATCATATCATAGATCTTTTATCCTCTTGTCACGACGATCTTTCAACTTCACACTGAAATTACTTGAACCTTTCAATAATTCAGACTCGTGATTCATCAAGTAAATATACTCAACATCTACTCAAATCATCTGTGAAGTAAGAACATAACGATATCCACTACATGCCTCGGCACTTATTGGACTGCACACATCAAAATGTATTACTTCCAACAAGTTGCTTTCTAGTTCCATTTTACTGAAAACGAGGCTTTCAGTCATCTTGCCCATGTGGTATGATTTGCATGTCTCAACTGATTCAAAATCAAGTGAGTCCAAACGGTCCATTTGCATGGAGTTTCTTCATGCATATACACCAATAGACATGGTTCGCATGTCTCAAACTTTTCAAAAAATGAGTGAGCCCAAAGATCCATCAACATGGAGCTTCCTCATGCGTTTTATACCAATATGACTTACGTGGCAGTGCCACAAGTAGGTGGTACTATCATTACTATCTTTTGGCATGAACATGTGTATCACTACGATCGAGATTCAGTAAACCGTTCATTTTAGGTGTAAGACCATTGAAGGTATTATTCAAATAAATAGAGTAACCATTATTCTCCTTAAATGAATAACCGTATTGCGATAGACATAATCCAATCATGCCTATGCTCAACGCAAACACCAATCTCGATGGTAGAGGGAGCGTACGATATTTGATCAACCTTGGAAATACTTCCAACACATATCGTTATCTCACCTTTAGCTACTCTCCGTTTATTCCGCAGCTTTTATTTTGAGTTACTAACACTTAGCAACCGAACCGGTATCTAATACCCTGGTGCTACTAGGAGTACTAGTAAAGTACATATTAACATAATGTATATCCAATATAATTCTATCGACCTTGCCAGCCTTCTTATCTACCAAGTATCTAGGGTAATTCTGCTCTAGTGGCTGTTCCTCTTATTACAGAAGCACTTAGTCTCAGGTTTGGGTTCAACCTTGGGTTTCTTCACTAGAGCAGCAGCTGATTTGCCGTTTCATGAAGTATCCCTTCTTGCCCTTGCCCTTCTTGAAACTAGTGCTTTCACCAACCATCAACAATTGATGCTCCTTCTTGATTTCTACTTTTGTGGTGTCAAACATCGCGAATATCTCAAGGATCATCATATACGTCCCCGATATATTATAGTTCATCACGAAGCTCTAGCAGCTTGGTGGTAATGACTTCGGAGAAACATCACTATCTTATCTGGAAGATCAACTCCCACTCGATTCAAATGATTGTTGTACTCAGACAATCTGAGCACAAGCTCAACAACTGAGCTTTTCTCCCTTAGTTTGCAGGCTAAGAAAATCGTCGGAGGTCTTATACCTCTTGACATGGGCACGAGCCTGAAACTCCAATTTCAGCCCTCGAAACATCTCATATGTTTCGTGACGTTTCAAAACCGTCTTCGGTGCCTCAACTCTAAACCGTTTAACTGAACTATCACGTAGTTATCAAAACGTGTATGTCACATGTTCGCAACATCCACAGACCGCGTTCGAGGTTCAACACACTGAGCGGTGCATTAAGGACATAAGCCTTCTATGAAGCAATGAGGACAATCCTCAGTTTACGGACCTAGTCCGCATAATTGCTACTATCAACTTCCAACTAAATTTTCTCTAGGAACATATCTAAACAGTAGAACTAAAGCGCGAGCTACGACATAATTTGCAAAATCCTTTTGACTATGTTCAGGATAATTAAATTCATCTTATGAACTCCCACTCAGATAGACATCCCTCTAGTCATCTAAGTGATTACATGATCCGAGTCAACTAGGCCGTGTCCGATCATCACGTGAGACGGACCAGTCAACATCGGTGAACATCTTCATGTTGATCGTATCTTCTATACGACTCATGCTCGACCTTTCGGTCTTCTGTGTTCCGAGGCCATGTCTATACACATGCTAGGCTCGTCAAGTCAACCTAAGTGTTTGCATGTGTAAATCTGTCTTACACCCATTGTATGTGAACGTTTGGATCAAACACCCGATCATCACGTGGTGCATTGAAACAACGAACTGTCGCAACGGTGCACAGTTAGGGGGAACACTTTCTTGAAATTTTAATGAGGGATCATCTTATTTACTACCGTCGTTCTAAGCAAATAAGATGTATAAACATGATAAACATCACATGCAATCAAATAATAGTGACATGATATGGCCAATATCATATAGCTCCTTTGATCTCCATCTTGGGGCTCCATGATCATCTTGTCACCGGCATGACACCATGATCTCCATCATCATGATCTCCATCATCGTGTCTCCATGAAGTTGCTCGCCAACTATTACTTCTACTACTACAGCTAACGATTAGCAATAAAGTAAAGTAATTACATGGTGTTGTTCAATGACACGCAGGTCATACAATAAATAAAGACAACTCCTATGGCTCCTGCCGGTTGTCATACTCATCGACATGCAAGTCGTGATTCCTATTACAAGAACATGATCAATCTCATACATCACATATATCATTCATCACATCCTTTTGGCCATATCACATCACATGGCATACCCTGCAAAAACAAGTTAGACGTCCTCTAATTGTTGTTTGCATGTTTTACGTGGCTGCTATGGGTTTCTAGCAAGAACGTTTCTTACCTACGCAAAAACCACAACGTGATATGCCAATTGCTATTTACCCTTCATAAGGACCCTTTTCATCGAATCCGATCCGACTAAAGTGGGAGAGACAGACACCCGCTAGCCACCTTATGCAACTAGTGCATGTCAGTCGGTGGAACCAGTCTCACGTAAGAGTACGTGTAAGGTCGGTCCGGGCCGCTTCATCGCACAATGCCGCCGAATCAAGGTAATACTAGTAACGGCAAGCATATTGAACAAAATCAACGCCCACAACTACTTTGTGTTCTACTCGTGCATAGAATCTACGCAATAGACCCAGCTCATGATGCCACTGTTGGGGAACGTAGCAGAAATTCAAAATTTTCCTACGTGTCACCAAGATCTATCTATGGAGAGACTAGCAACGAGGGGAAGGAGAGTGCATCTACATACCCTTGTACATCGCTAAGCGGAAGCGTTCAAGTGAACGGGGTTGATGGAGTCGTACTCGTCGTGATTCAAATCACCGATGACCAAGTGCCGAACGCACGGCACCTCCGCGTTCAACACACGTACAGCCCGGTGACGTCTCCCACGCCTTGATCAAGCAAGGAGAGAGGGGGAGGTTGAGGAAGACTCCATCCAGCAGCAGCACAACGACGTGGTGGTGATGGAGGAGCGTGGCAATCCTGCAGGGCTTTGCCAAGCACTGCGAGATATGAGGAGAAAGAGAGGGAGGGCTGCACCATCAGGCAGAGATCGAATCGCGTGTTATGGGCAGCCCCTAGGCCTCATATATATAGGGGAAGGGGAGGAGGCTGCGCCCCCTCTAGGGTTCCCACCCCTAGAGGGGCAGCAGCCCTAGATGGGTCTTGGGTGGCGGCCAAGAGAGGGGAGAAAGGGGGGGCGCCCCTAGGGTGGGCCTTAAGGCCCATCTGGACCTAGGGTTTGCCCCCTCCCACTCTCCCTGCGCCTTGGGCCTTGGTGGGAGGCGCACCAGCCCACTAAGGGGCTGGTCCCTCACCACTCTTGGCCCACGCAACCTTCTGGGGTTGGTGGCCCCACTTGGTGGACCCCCGGGACCCTCCCGGTGGTCCCGGTACGTTACCGATAAACCCCGAAACTCTTCCGGTGACCAAAACAGGACTTCCCATATATAAATCTTTACCTCCGAACCATTCCGGAACTCCTCGTGACGTCCGGGATCTCATCCGGGACTCCGAACAACATTCGGTAACCACATACAAACTTCCTTTATAACCCTAGCGTTATTGAACCTTAAGTGTGTAGACCGTACGGGTTCGGGAAACATGCAGACATGACCGAGACGTTCTCCGGTCAATAACCAACAGCGGGATCTGGATACCCATGTTGGCTCCCACATGTTCCACGATGATCTCATCGGATGAACCATGATGTCAAGGACTTAATCAATCCCGTATACAATTCCCTTTGTCTATCGGTACGATACTTGCCCGAGATTCGATCGTCGGTATCCCGATACCTTGTTCAATCTCGTTATCGGCAAGTCTCTTTACTCGTTCCGTAACACATCATCCCGTGATCAACTCCTTGATCACATTGTGCACATTATGATGATGTCCTATCGAGTGGGCCCAGAGATACCTCTCCGCTTACACGGAGCGACAAATCCCAGTCTCGATTCGTGCCAACCCAATAGACACTTTCGGAGATACCCGTAGTGTACCTTTATAGCCACCCAGTTACGTTGTGACGTTTGGTACACCCAAAGCACTCCTACGGCATCCGGGAGTTGCACAATCTCATGGTCTAAGGAAATGATACTTGACATTAGCAAAGCTTTAGCATACGAACTACACGATCTAGTGCTATGCTTAGGATTGGGTCTTGTCCATCACATCATTCTCCTAATGATGTGATCCTGTTATCAATGACATCCAATGTCCATGGTCAGGAAACCGTAACCATCTATTGATCAACGAGCTAGTCAACTAGAGGCTTACTAGGGACATGGTGTTGTCTAATGTATCCACACATGTATCTGACTTTCCTATCAATACAATTCTAGCATGGATAATAAACGATTATCATGAACAAGGAAATATAATAATAACCAATTTATTATTGCCTCTAGGGATATTTCCAACATTGTGGCACACTAACAAACAAAGACTCAAATAATACAAGACGCTCCAAGCAAAACACATATCATGTGGTGAATAAAAATATAGCTCCAAGAAAAATTACCGATGGAAGTAGACGAAAGAGGGGATGCCTTCTGGGGCATCCCCAAGCTTTGACTTTTTTGTGTCCTTGGATTATCTTTGGGGTGCCATGGGCATCCCCAAGCTTAGGCTCTTGCCACTCCTTGTTCCATAATCCATCAAAAGATTTCACCCAAAACTTGAAAACTTCACAACACAAAACTCAATAGAAATCTCGTGAGCTCCGTTAGAGAAAGAAAACAAAAGACCACTTCAAGGTACTGTAATGAACTAATTATTTATTTATATTGGTGTTAAACCTACTGTATTCCAACTTATTTATGGATTATAAACTATTTTAGTAGCCACAGATTCATCAAAATAAGCAAACAACACACGAAAAACAGAATCTGTCAAAAACAGAACAGTATGTAGTAATCTGTAACTAACGCAAACTTCTGTAACTCAAAAAAATCTACAAAACTTGGAAGACCTAGAAAATTTGTTTATTGATCAGAAGCAATTGGAATCAGTATTTTATCACGTTATGGTGATTTCTAATAATTCGGGCACTGAGCGCAAAGTTTCTGGAAATTACAGCAAGATCAAATAACTATCATCCAAGAAGATCCAATAGGTCTAACTTGGCACAAACACTAACTAAAACACAAAACCACATCCAAACAGAAGGTAGATGGGTTATTTATTCCTAAACAGAAGAAAAACACAAAAAACTAAAAATAAAATTGGGTTGCCTCCCAACAAGCGCTATCGTTTAACGCCCCTAGTCAGGCATAAAAGCGAGGATAGATCTAGGTATTGCCATCTTTGGTAGGCAATCCATAAGTGGCTCTCATGATAGTTTCATATGGCAATTTTATTTTCTTTCTAGGAAAGTGTTTCATGCCCTTTTTTAATGGAAATTGGAATCTAATATTCCCTCCCTTCATATCAATAATCGCACCAACCGTTCTAAGGAAAGGTCTACCAAGAATAATAGGGCAAGAAGGATTGCAATCTATATCAAGAACGATGAAATCTACGGGCACATAATTCCTATTTGCAACAATAAGAACATCATCAATCCTTCCCATAGGTTTCTTAATAGTGGAATCCGCAAGATGCAACTTTAGAGAGAAATCATCAAAGTCACGGAAATCTAGCAAATCACACAAAGTTTTGGGGATAGTGGAGACACTAGCACCCAAATCACACAAAGCATAAAACTCATGATCCTTAATTTTAATTTTAATAGTTGGTTCCCACTCATCATAGAGTTTTCTAGGGATAGAAACTTTCAACTCAAGTTTTTCTTCATAATATTGCATCAAGGCATCAACGATATGTTCGGTAAAGGCTTTCTTTTGGCTATAAGCATGGGGAGAATTTAGCACGGATTGCAACAAGGAAATACAATCAATTAAAGAGCAAATTTCATAATTAAATTCCTTGAAATCCAATATAGTGGGTTTAGCAACATCTAGGGTTTTATTTCTTTCCATCCCACTTTCATCAATTTCATCATAGAGATCTAAATACTCCGAATTTTTAGAACGCCTTCTAGGTAAAGGAAGATCATATTCAGTTTCATAAAGATTCATATTGCAAAACAAAGATTTGATAGGGGACACATCAATAACTTTTAGATCTTCATCTTGATTTTCATAAGAATTGGAAGAACATGCTTTAATAAAGGCATCTTTGGAAGCACGCATCCTAGCGGTTCTTTCCTTGCACTCATCAATGGAAATTCTCATGGATTTGAGAGACTCATTGATATCATGCTTAGGAGGAACAGATCTAAGCTTTAAAGAATCAACCTCAAGAGAAATTCTATCAACGTTCCTAGCCAAATCATCAACTTTAAGCAATTTCTCTTCAAGCAAAGCATTAAAATTCTTTTGTGAATTCATAAACTCTTTAACACTATTCTCAAATTCAGAGGGCATCTTATTAAAGTTTCCATAAGAGTTGTTGTAGGAATTTCCATAATTATTAGAAGGATTACTAGGATAAGGCCTAGGATTAAAATTCCCTCTATATGCATTGTTACCAAAATTATTCCTACCAACAAAATTCACATCCATATTCATTGTTATTCTCAATCAAAGTAGACAAAGGCATATCATTAGGATCAGAAGAAACACTCTTAGTAGCAAATAATTTCATAAGTTCATCCATCTTTCCACTCAAAACATTAATTTCTTCTATCGCATGCACTTTTTTATTAGAAGATCTTTCAGTATGCCATTGAGAATAATTAACCATAATATTATCTAGGAGTTTAGTAGCGTCTCCTAAAGTGATTTCCATAAAAGTGCCTCCCGCGGCCGAATCTAAAAGATTTCTAGAAGCAAAATTCAATCCGGCATAAAATTTTTGTATAATCATCCACAAGTTCAAACCATGAGTAGGGCAATTACGTATCATTAATTTCATTCTCTCCCAAGCTTGTGCAACATGTTCATGATCTAGTTGCTTAAAATTCATAATATCGTTTCTAAGAGAGATGATCTTAGCGGGAGGAAAATACTTAGAGATAAAAGCATCTTTGCACTTGTTCCAAGAATCAATACCATTTCTAGGCAAAGATGCAAACCAAGCTTTAGCACGATCTCTAAGCGAAAAAGGAAATAGCTTCAATTTAACAACAACATTATCGACATCTTTTTTCTTTTGCATATCACATAAATCAACGAAGCTATTTAGATGAGTAGCGGCATCTTCACTAGGAAAGCCGGCGAATTGATCTTTCATAACAAGATTCAACAAAGCAGTATTGATTTCACAAGATTCAGTATTGGCAAGATGAGCAATCGGAGTGCTAAGGAAATCATTATTATTGGTATTGGTGAAGTCACACAATTTGGTAGTATCTTGAGCCATCGCGACAGACAATAAATCCAACACACGAGCAAACAAAAGGCAAGCGAGAAAAAGGCAAACAGAAAAGAGAGGCGGAGAAGGAGCAGGAGATTGGGAAATAGAGGGCGAATAAAATGGCAAGGGTGAAGTGGGGGAGAGGAAAACGAGAGGCAAATGGCAACTAATGTAATGCGGGAGATAGGGATTGTGATGGGTACTTGGTATGTTGACTTTTTGCGTAGACTCCCCGGCAACAGCGCTAGAAATTCTTCTTGCTACCTCTTGAGCTTGCGCTGGATTTCCCCGAAGAGGAAAGGATGATGCAGCAGAGTAGCGTAAGTATTTCCCTCAGTTTTTGAGAACCAAGGTATCAATCCAGTAGGAGGCCACGCTCAAGTCCCTCGTACCTACACAAAAACAATAGCTCCTCGCAACCAACGCGATTAGGGGTTGTCAATCCCTTCACGATCACTTACGAGAGTGAGATCTGATAGAGATGATGGATAATATTTTTGGTATTTTTGATATAGAGATGCAAAGTGAAAAGTAAAAGGCAAAGTAAAAAAGCAAAGCAAGATTAAAGTGATGGAGATTGATATGATGAGAATAGACCCGGGGGCCATAGGTTTCACTAGTGGCTTCTCTCAAGAGCATAAGTATTCTACGGTGGGTGAACAAATTACTGTTGAGTAATTGACAGAATTGAGCATAGTTATGAGAATATCTAGGTATGATCTTGTATATAGGCATCACGTCCATGACAAGTAGACCGACTCCTGCCTGCATCTACTACTATTACTCCACTCATCGACCGCTATCTAGCATGCATCTAGAGTATTAAGTTAAAAACAGAGTAACGCCTTAAGCAAGATGACATGATGTAGAGAGATAAATTCATGCAATATGAAATAAACCTCATCTTTTTATCCTCGATGGCAACGATACAATACGTGCCTTGCTGCCCCTTCTGTCACTGGGAAAGGACACCGCAAGATCGAACCCAAAGCTAAGCATTTCTCCCATGGCAAGAACTACCAATCTAGTTGGCCAAACCAAACGGATAATTCGAAGAGACTTGCAAAGATAACCAATCATACATAAAAGAATTCAGAGAAGATTCAAATACTATTCATAGATAAACTTGATCATAAACCCACAATTCATCGGTCTCAACAAACACACCGCAAAAAGAAGATTACATCGAATAGATCTCCACGAGAGAGGGGGAGAACTTTGTATTGAGATCCAAAAAGAGAGAAGAAGCCATCTAGCTAATAACTATGGACCCGAAGGTCTGAGGTAAACTACTCACACTTCATCGGAGAGGCTATGATGATGTAGAAGCCCTCCGTGATGACGACCCTCTCCGGCGGAGCTCCGGAATAGGCCCCAAGATGGGATCTCGTGGATACAGAAAGTTGCGGCGGTGGAATTAGGTTTTTGGCTCCATATCTGTTCGTTTGGGGGTACTTAGGTATATATAGGAGGAAGAAGTACGTCGGTGGAGCTCCGAGGGGCCCACGAGGCAGGGGGGCGCGCCCTAAGGGGGGGCGCCCCCCACCCTCGTGACCGCCTCTCTGGTGCCTTGGCGTAGGGTCCAAGTCTCCTGGATCATGTTCGGTGAGAAAATCACGTTCCCGAAGGTTTCATTCCGTTTGGACTCCGTTTGATATTCTGTTTCTTCAAAACACTGAAATAGGCAAAAAAACAGCAATTCTTGGCTGGGCCTCCGGTTAATAGGTTAGTCCCCAAAATAATATAAATGTGGAAAATAAAGCCCAATATAGTCCAAAACAGTAGATAATATAGCATGGAGCAATCAAAAATTATAGATACGTTGGAGACGTATCAACGGCAACCTTCTGATCGTGCCCGGCACGACCGATGGTGTACTCGAGGTCGAAGCCGACCACTCGGTACTTTTCCTCGGCAAGGAACTGCTCCATATTTTAGATGGAGCTCTCCACCGAGACCGGATCATTCGTCTACACCACCGAGAGGGCCTTCCTCCTCATGTGGGTGTCCACTACATGATTCATGGTGAACTGCCCGCCGTTGTCGTCGTCGGCCACTGGGAGCGCCATTGGAGCCACGAGGAGCGCCATTGGAGTCGCTGGATGTCCTCTCTGTATGTGTCCTCGTGGGTGTGCTTATTGTGACATGTGAGACGAGAGATGAAGGTAAATGGCCGCAGGAATAAAAGGGGGCCGGGCGGCGTGGATTCTCGGCGCGTCCGCATGTCAGCATTTGTAGCGGGTAACTGCATCGTCGCACCGCGCCCGGTGCAACCGCTTGCACACGAACGTGCGTGATCATGCGCTGCCCCAAAACACTGGCAGCGCGCGTGGAGGGATGAGGGCAGAGCACCCGGAGGGACGTGAGAGCAGAGCGCGCGCAGCGGGACGCGAGCAGAGCGCGCCGCGGCCGCCTGAACCGCAAGCGACCACACGCATCATGCGCTCTAACTTTGCATACGGGTGTTCTATCTAAAATGTTTGCGATCAATAGCTGTAGAAATCCTGCTCGGCATATTTTCTCTTGGCTTCCTGGGGAAGCTGTCGGTTTGCATACGGGTGTTCTAACTAAAATGTTTGCGATGAGTGTTTTATATTTAAAAAGCGAATTAAACTTTGGCTTGGGTGCCATTAATGGAGAGGATGCGAACAGGGAAGGTGGCCATGCAAGTCAAAGGGCTCGCTTCCCAGTGAGCCTGCACAGTGTATAGCTCGCACACTTCCCAGTGAGCCTGTGCACTCAAGGACAGCTTGCAACCCTCTCGGTCAGTCTGCATACCAGACGACGCTCGCACGCATCCCGTTCAGTCAAGGTCAAGCAGCTGCCCGCACGACACCTCCTACAGTCATTAAAACCAAGACACGTGGCGTCATGTGAATGGTTAACAGAATTTCGGACTTACTAGAATTTAAAAACAAAGGATCTCAATGTTTTGCCAGCAATCAGCGGTGCCCTGGTGTTTGAAATTCATTCCCATTTCTTGCATGGGACCTAAGCATGCACCCAAGGACACATATTTGATTTTTCAACCAATTTATATGCACTGGAGCATGTGCATGTAGTTCAAATTTGAATTATGCACATAAATGCATTGAAAACTCAGTTAATGCATAAAAATGTCCAAACGAACCCCGAAAAATCACTAAAACTCACACAACACTCCTGTTGTTCTATGTTGGAACGAGAAAAAAATTTGAAAGCAATAAGAGGCAATGGATATCGTTTCGTCCCCAAAGGTGGGACATTCCCTACCGAAAACCATCATGCTTGTTGTGAAAAGCGTATACCTAGTCCCGCCCCAAATGGGACAAAATTTGTACCATGGCATGTTGATGCCGCTCCATGACAGCATGCCAAGTTTCATGAATTTTAGACGAGTTTTGGATTTACTAGAATTTAAAAACCAGGCATCTCAATGTTTTGCCGGCAATCAACGGTGCCCCGGTGTTTGAAATTCATTCCCATTTCTTGCATGGGACCTAAGCATGCATCCAAGGACACATATTTGTTTTTTCAACCAATTTATATGCACTGGAGCATGTGCATGTAGTTCAAATTTGAATTATGCACATAAAATGCATTGAAAACTCAGTTAATGCATCAAAATGTCCAAACGAACCCCGAAAAATCACAAAAACTCACACAACACTCCTGCAATTCTATGTTGACACGAGAAAAAAAATATGAAAGTAATAAGAGGTAATGGATATCGTTTCATCCCCAAAGGTTGGACGTTCCCTACCGAAAACCATCATGCTTGTTGTGAGAAGCTCCGGTTTGTGAGAAGCATATACCAAAACCTGCCCCAAATGGGACAAATTTTGTACCACAGCATGTTGATGCCGCTCCATGATAGCATGCCAAGTTTCATGAATTTCTCAAAAGTTTTGGATTTACTAGAATTTAAAAACCAGGCAGCTCAATGTTTTACCGGTAATCAACGGTGCCCCGGTGTTTGAAATTCATTCCCATTTCTTGCATGGGACCTAAGCATGCACCCAAGGACACATATTTGTTTTTTCAACCAATTTATATGCACTGGAGCATGTGCACGTAGTTCAAATTTGAATTAAGCACATAAAATGCATTGAGAACTTAGTTAATGCATAAAAATGTCCAAACGAACCACGAAAATTCACAAAAAATCACACAACACTTCTGTTGTTCTATGTCGACACGACAAAAAAATTGAAAGCAATAAGAGGCAATGGATATCGTTTCGTCCCCAAAGGTGGGACGTTCCCTACCGAAAACCATCTTGCTTGTTGTGAGAAGATCCGGTTTGTGAGAAGCATATACCCAAACCCACCCCAAACAGGACAAATGTTGTACCACGGCATGTTAATTCCGCTCCATGATAGCATGCCAAGTTTCATGAATTTCATACGAGTTTTGGATTTACTAGAATTTCAATACCAGGTATCTCAATGTTTTGCTGGCAATCAACGGTGCCCCGGTGTTTGAAATTCATTCCCACTTATTGCATGGGACCTAAGCATGCATCCAAGGACACAGATTTGATATTTCAACCAATTTATATGCACTGGAGCATGTGGATGTAGTTCATATTTGAATTATGCACATAAAATGCATTGAAAACTCAGTTAATGCATAAAAATGTCCAAACGAACCCCGAAAATTCACAAAAAATCACACAACACTCCTGTTGTTCTATGTTGACACAAGAAAAAAATTGAAAGCAATAAGAGGCAATGGATATCGTTTCGTCCCCAAAGGTCGGACGTTCCCTACCGAAAACCATCATGCTTGTTGTGAGAAGCTCCGGTTTGTGAGAAGCATATACCCAAACCCGCCCCAAATGGGAAAAAAATTTGTACCACGGCATGTTGATGCCGCTCCATGATAGCATGCTTAGTTTCATGAATTTCAGACGAGTTTTGGATTTACTAGAATTTAAGAACCAGGCATCTCAATGTTTGCCGGCAATCAATGGTGCCCTGGTGTTTGAAATTCATTCCCATTTCTTGCATGGGACCTAAGCATGCACCCAAGGACACCGATTTGATTTTTCAACCAATTTATATGAACTGGAGCATGTGCATGTAGTTCAAATTTGAATTATGCACATAAAATGCATTGAAAACTCAGTTAATGCATAAAAATGTCCAAATGAACCCCGAAAAACACAAAAACTCACACAACACTCCTGCAGTTCTATGTTGACACGAGAAAAAAAAATATGAAAGCAATAAGAGGTAGTGGATATCGTTTCGTCCCCAAAGGTGGGACGTTCCCTACCGAAAACCATCATGCTTGTTGTGACAAGCTCCGGTTTGTGAGAAGCATATACCCAAACCTGTCCCAAATGGGTCAAATTTTGTACCACGGCATGTTGATGTCGCTCCATGATAGCATGCCAAGTTTCATGAATTTCAGACGAGTTTTGGATTTACTAGAATTTAAAAACCAGGCATCTGAATGTTTTGCATTGAAAACTTAGTTAATGCATAAAAAATGTCCACACAAACCCTGAAAATTCACAAAAAATCACACAACACTCCTGTTGTCCTATGTTGACATGAGAAAAAAATTGAAAGCAATAAGAGGCAATGGATATCGTTTCATCCCTAAAGGTGGGACGTTCCCTACCGAAAACCATCATGCTTGTTGTGAGAAGCTCCGGTTTGTGAGAAGCATATGCCCAAACCTGCCCCAAATGGGACAAACTTTGTACCATGGCATGTTGAAGCCGCTCCATGATAGCATGCCAAGTTTCATGAATTTCAGACGAGTTTTGGATTTACTAGAATATAAAAACCAGGCATCTCAATGTTTTGCCGGCAATCAATGGTGCCCCAGTGTTTGAAATTTATTCCCATTTCTTGAATGGGACCTAAGCATGCACCCAAGGACACATATTTGTTTTTTCAACCAATTTATATGCACTGGAGCATGTGCATGTAGTTAAAATTTGAATTATGGACATAAAATGCATTGAAAACTCAGTTAATGCATAAAAATGTCCAAACGAACCCCAAACAATCACAGAAACTCACACAACACTCCTGCAGTTCAATGTTGACACGAGAAAAAAATTTGAACAAAATAAGAGGCAATGGATATCGTTTCATCCCTAAAGGTGGGACGTTCCCTACCGAAAACCATCATGCTTGTTGTGAAAAGCATATACCCAGTCCCGCCCCAAAAGGGACAAAATTTGTACCACGGCATGTTGATGCCGCTCCATGACAGCATGCCAAGTTTCATGAATTTCAGACGAGTTTTGGATTTACTAGAATTTAAAACCAGGCATCTCAATGTTTTGCCGGTAATCAACGGTGCCCCGGTGTTTGAAATTCATTCCCATTTCTTGCATGGGACCTAAGCATGCACCCAACGACACAGATTTGATTTTTCAACCAATTTATATGCACTGGAGCATGTGCATGTAGTTCAAATATGAATTATGCACATAAAATGCATTGAAAACTCAGTTAATGCATAAAAATGTCCAAACGAACCCCGAAAAATCACAAAAACTCACACAACACTCCTGCAGTTCTATGTTGACACGAGAAAAAATATGAAAGCAATAAGAGGTAATGGATATCGTTTCATCCCCAAAGGTGGGACGTTCCCTACCGAAAACCATCATGCTTGTTGTGAGAAGCTCCAGTTTGTGAGAAGCATATACCCAAACCTGCCCCAAATGGGACAAATTTTGTGCCACAGCATGTTGATGCCGCTCCATGATAGCATGCCAAGTTTCATGAATTTCAGAAAAGTTTTGGATTTACTAGAATTTAAAAACCAGGCAGCTCAATGTTTTACCGGTAATCAACGGTGCCCCGGTGTTTTAAATTCATTCCCATTTCTTGCATGGGACCTAAGCATGCACCCAAGGACACATATTTGTTTTTTCAACCAATATATATATGCACTGGAGCATGTGCACGTAGTTCATATTTGAATTAAGCACATAAAATGCATTGAGAACTCAGTTAATGCATAAAAATGTCCAAACGAACCTCGAGAATTAACCAAAAATCACACAACACTCCTGTTGTTCTATGTCGACACGAAAAAAAATTGAAAGCAATAAGAGGCAATGGATATCGTTTCGTCCCCAAAGATGGGACGTTCCCTACCGAAAACCATGTTGCTTGTTGTGAGAAGATCCGGTTTGTGAGAAGCATATACCCAAACCCACCCCAAGCAGGACAAATGTTGTACCACGGCATGTTAATTCCGCTCCATGATAGCATGCCAAGTTTCATGAATTTCAGACGAGTTTTGGATTTACTAGAATTTCAATACCAGGTATCTCAATGTTTTGCTGGCAATCAATGGTGCCCCGGTGTTTGAAATTCATTCCCACTTATTGCATGGGACCTAAGCATGCACCCAAGGACACAGATTTGATATTTCAACCAATTTATATGCACTGCAGCATGTGGATGTAGTTGAAATTTGAATTATGCACATAAAATGCATTGAAAACTCAGTTAATGCATAAAAATGTCCAAACGAACCCCGAATATTCACAAAAAATCACACAACACTCCTGTTGTTCTATGTTGACACAAGAAAAAAACTGAAAGTAATAAGAGGCAATGGATATCGTTTCGTCCCCAAAGGTCGGACGTTCCCTACCGAAAACCATCATGCTTGTTGTGAGAAGCTCCGGTTTGTGAGAAGCATATACCCAAACCCGCCCCCAATGGGACAAAATTTGTACCACGGCACGTTGATGCCGCTCCATGATAGCATGCTTAGTTTCATGAATTTCAGACGTGTTTTGGATTTACTAGAATTTAAGAACCAGGCATCTCAACGTTTGCCGGCAATCAATGGTGCCCCGGTGTTTGAAATTCATTCCCATTTCTTGCATGGGACCTAAGCATGCACCCAAGGACACAGATTTGATTTTTCAACCAATTTATATGAACTGGAGCATGTGCATGTAGTTCAAATTTGAATTATGCACATAAAATGCATTGAAAACTCAGTTAATGCATAAAACTGTCCAAATGAACCCCGAAAAACACTAAAACTCACTCAACACTCCTGTTGTTCTATGTTGGCACGAGAAAAAAATTTGAAAGCAATAAGAGGTAGTGGATATTGTTTCGTCCCCAAAGGTGGGACGTTCCCTACCGAAAACCATCATGCTTGTTGTGAGAAGCTCCGGTTTGTGAGAAGCATATACCCAAACCCGCCCCAAATGGGACAAAATTTGTACCACGGCATGTCGATGCCGCTCTATGATAGCATGTGCGTTTCTCTCGTACACGTACGCGCGTGTGTGCGAGGCGTTGGCTCTAACTGAACCCGAGCGAGGCGTTGGGCTCTAACTGAACCCGAGCGAGTGCACTGCAGGCTACGCGTTACTGAACCCGAGCGATCGATCGATGGCTGTTAACTAAGCCCGATTGAGCGATTCCTTCGCTACTACTGCTAACTGAAGCCGATCGATTGGATGAACAATGAGCGTTGCGGGGGGGGGGGGGGTGGGAGGAACAG
>NW_024112488.1:0-27038 GCF_003073215.2 Triticum urartu | reverse complement strand
TTTTTGGGGTTCGTTTGGACATTTTTATGCATTAACTGAGGTTTCAATGCATTTTATGTCCATAATTCAAATTTGAACTACATGCACATGCTCCAGTGCATATAAATTGGTTGAAAAATCAAATATGTGTCCTTGGGTGCATGTTTAGGTCCCATGCAAGAAATGGGAATGAATTTCAAACACCGGGGCACCGTTGATTGCCAGCAAAACATTGAGATGCCTGGTTTTTAAATTCTAGTGAATCCAAAACTCGTCTAAAATTCATGAAACTTGGCATGCTATCATGGAGCGGCATCAACATGCCGTGGTACAAAATTTGTCCCATTTGGGGCAGGTTTGGGTATATGCTTCTCACAAACCGGAGCTTCTCACAACAAGTATGATGGTTTTCGGTAGGGAACGTCCCACCTTTAGGGATGAAACGATATCCATTGCCTCTTATTGCTTTCAATTTTTTTTCTCGTGTCAACATAGGACAACAGGAGTGTTGTGTGATTTTTTGTGAATTTTCAGGGTTTGTGTGGACATTTTTTATGCATTAACTAAGTTTTAAATGAATTTCATGTGCATAATTCAAATTTGAACTACATGCACATGCTCCAGGGGATATAAATTGGTTTAAAATTCAAATATGTGTCCTTGGGTGCATGCTTAGGTCCCACGCAAGAAATGAGAATGAATTTCAAACACCGGGGTACCGTTGATTGCCGGCAAAACATTGAGATACGTGGTTTTTCAATTCTAGTAAATACAAAACTCGTCTGAAATTCATGAAACTTGGCATGCCATCATGGAGCGGCATCAACATGCCGTGGTACAAAATTTGTCCCATTTGGGTCAGGTTTGGGTATATGCTTCTCACAAACTGGAGTTTCTCACAACAAGGTTGATGGTTTTCAGTAGGGAACGTCCCAACTTTGGGGATGCAACGATATCCATTGCCTCTTATTGCTTTCAATTTATTTCTCGTGTCAACGTAGAACAACAGGAGTGTTGCGTGATTTTTTGTTACTTTTCGGGGTTCGTTTGGACATTTTTACGCATAAACTTAGTTTTCAATGCATTTTATGTGCGTAATTCAAATTTCAAATACATGCACATGCTCCAGTGCATATAAATTGGTTGAAAAAACAAATATATGTCCTTGGGTGCATGCTTAGGTCCCATGCAAGAAATGGGAAGAGCTTCAAACACCGGGGCACCGTTGATTGCCGGAAAAGATTGAGATGCCTGGTTTTTAAATTCTAGTAAATCCAAAACTCGTCTGAAATTGATGAAACTTGGCATGCCATCATGGAGCGGCATCAACATGTCGTGGTACCAAATTTGTCCCATTTAGGGTAGGTTTGGGTATATGCTTCTCACAAACCGGAGCTTCTCACAACAAGCATGATGGTTTTCGGTAGGGAACTTCCGACCTTTGGCGACGAAACGATATGCATTGCCTCTTATTGCTTTCAATTTTTTTTCTCATGTCAACATGCAACAACAGGAGTGTTGTGTGAGTTTTTGTGATTTTTCGGGGTTCGTTTGGACATTTTTATGATTTAACTGAGTTTTCAATACATTTTATGTGCATAATTAAAATTTGAACTACATGCATATAAATTGGTTGAAAAATCAAATCTGTGTCCTTGGGTGCATGCTTAGGTCCCATGCAAAAAATGAGAATGAATTTCAAACACCGGGGCATCGTTGATTGCCGGCAAAACATTGAGATGCCTGGTTTTTAAATTCTAGTAAATCCAAAACTCGTCTGAAATTCATGAAACTTGGCATGCTATCATCGAGCCGCATCAACATGCCGTGGTACAAATTTTGTCCCATTTGGGGCAGGTTTGGGTATATGCTTCTCACAAACCGGAGCTTCTCACAACAAGCTTGATGGTTTTCGGTAGGGAACGTCCCACCTTTGGGGACGAAACAATTTCCGTTGCCTCTTATTGCTTTCAGTTTTTTCTCATGTTAACGTAGAACAACAGGAGTGTTGTGTGATTTTTTGTCATTTTTCGGGGTTCGTTTGGACATTTTTACGCATTAACTTAGTTTTCAATGCATTTTATGTGCATAATTCAAATTTGAACTACATACACATGCTCCGGTGCATATAAATTGGTTGAAAAAACAAATATGTGTCCTTTGGTGCATGCTTAGGTCCCATGCAAGAAATGGGAATGAATTTCAAAAACCGGGGCACAGTTGATTGCCGGCAAAACATTGAGATGCCTGGTTTTTTAATTCTAGTGAATCCAAAACTTGTCTGAAATTCATGAAACTTGGCACGCTATCATGGAGTGGCATCAACATGTCGTGGTACAAATTTTGTCCTATTTGGGGCAGGTTTGGGTATATGCTTCTCACAAACCGGAGCTTCTCACAACAAGCATGATGGTTTTCGATAGGGAACGTCCCACCTTTGGGGACGAAACGATATCCATTGCCTCTTATTGCTTTCAAAAAAAATTCCCGTGTCAACATAGAACAACTTGAGTGTTGTGTGACTTTTTTTGATTATTCGGGGTTTGTTTGGACATTTTTATACATTAATTGAGTTTTCAATGCATTTTATGTGCATAATTCAAATTCGAACTACATGCACATGCTCCAGTGCATATAAATTGGTTGAAAAATCAAATCTGTGTCCTTGGGTGCATGCTTAGGTCCCATGCAAGAAATGGGAATGAATTTCAAACACCGGGGCACCGTTGATTGCCGGCAAAACATTGAGATGCCTGGTTTTCAAAGTCTATTAAATCCAGAACTCGTCAGCTGGAATTCATGAAACTTGGCATGCTATCATGGAGCTGCATCAACATGTCATGGTACAAATTTCTTCCAATTTGGGCAGGTTTGGGTATATGCTTCTCACAAACCGGAGCTTCTCACAACAAGCATGATGGTTTTCGGTAGGGAACGTCCCACCTTTGGGGATGAAACGATATCCATTGCCTCTTATTGCTTTCAAATTTTATTCTCGTGTCAACATAGAACAACAGGAGTGTTGTGTGATTTTTTGTGATTTTTCGGGGTTCGTTTGGATATTTTTATTCATTAACTGAGTTTTCAATGCATTTTATGTGCATAATTCAAATTTGAACTACATGCGCATGCTCCGGTGCATATAAATTGGTTGAAAAATCAAATCTGTGTCCTTGGTTGCATGCTTAGGTCCCATGCAAGAAATGAGAATGAATTTGAAACACCGGGGCACCGTTGATTGCCGGCAAAACATTAAGATGCCTGGTTTTTAAATTCTAGTAAATCCAAAACTCGTCTGAAATTCATGAAACTTGGCATGCTATCATCGAGCCGCATCAACATGCCGTGGTACAAATTTTGTCCCATTTGGGGCAGGTTTGGGTATATGCTTCTCATGGAGCTTCTCACAACAAGCATGATGGTTTTCTGTAGGGAACGTCCCACCTTTAGGGACGAAATGATATCCGTTGCCTCTTATTGCTTTAAATTTTTTTCTCTTGTCAACATAGAACAACAGGAGTGTTGTGTGATTTTTTGTGAATTTTCGAGGTTCGGTTGGACATTTTTATGCATTAATTGAGTTTTCAATGCATTTTATGTGCATAATTCAAATTTGAACTACATGCACATGCTCCAGTGCATATAAATTGGTTGAAAAAACAAATATGTGTCCTTTGGTGCATGCTTAGGTCCCATGCAAGAAATGGGAATGAATTTCAAACACCGGGGCACAGTTGATTGCCGGCAAAACATTGAGATGCCTGGTTTTTTAATTCTAGTAAATCCTATTGGGGAACGTAGCAGAAATTCAAAATTTTCCTACATGTCACCAAGATCTATCTATGGAGAGACTAGCAACGAGGGGAAGGAGAGTACATCTACATACCCTTGTAGATCGCTAAGCGGAAGCGTTCAAGTGAACGGGGTTGATGGAGTCGTACTCGTCGTGATTCAAATCACCGATGACCAAGTGCCGAACGCACGGCACCTCCGCGTTCAACACACGTACAGCCCTCACAACTCTTGGCCCATGCAACCTTCTGGGGTTGGTGGCCCCACTTGGTGGACCCCCGGGACCCTCCCGGTGGTCCCGGTACGTTACCGATAAACCCCGAAACTCTTTCGGTGACCAAAACAGGACTTCCCATATATAAATCTTTACCTCCGGACCATTCCGGAACTCCTCGTGACGTCCGGGATCTCATCCGGGACTCCGAACAACATTCGGTAACCACATACAAACTTCCTTTATAACCCTAGCGTTATCGAACCTTAAGTGTGTAGACCCTACGGGTTCGGGAGACATGCAGACATGACCGAGACGTTCTCCGGTCAATAACCAACAGCAGGATCTGGATACCCATGTTGGCTCCCACATGTTCCACGATGATCTCATCAGATGAACCACGATGTCAAGGACTTAATCAATCCCGTATACAATTCCCTTTGTCTATCGGTACGATACTTGCCCGAGATTCGATCGTCGGTATCCCGATACCTGGTTCAATCTCGTTACCGGCAAGTCTCTTTACTCGTTCCGTAACACATCATCCCGTGATCAACTCCTTGATCACATTGTGCACATTATGATGATGTCCTACCGAGTGGGCCTAGAGATACCTCTCCGCTTACACGGAGCGACAAATCCCAGTCTCGATTCGTGCCAACCCAATAGACACTTTCGGAGATACCCGTAGTGTACCTTTATAGCCACCCAGTTACTTTGTGCCGTTTGGTACACCCAAAGCACTCCTACGGCATCCGGGAGTTGCACAATCTCATGGTCTAAGGAAATGATACTTGACATTAGCAAAGCTTTAGCATACGAACTACACGATCTAGTGCTATGCTTAGGATTGGGTCTTGTCCATCACATCATTCTCCTAATGATGTGATCCTGTTATCAATGACATCCAATGTCCATGGTCAGGAAACCGTAACCATCTATTGATCAACGAGCTAGTCAACTAGAGGCTTACTAGGGACATGGTGTTGTCTATGTATCCACACATGTATCTGAGTTTCCTATCAATACAATTATAGCATGGATAATAAACGATTATCATGAACAAGGAAATATAATAATAACCAATTTATTATTGCCTCTAGGGCATATTTCCAACACATCCAAAACTTGTCTGAAATTCGTGAAACTGGCATGCTATCATGGAGTAGCATCAACATGTCGTGGTACAAATCTTGTCCCATTTGGGGTAGGTTTGGGTATATGCTTCTCACAAACCGGAGCTTCTCACAACAAGCATGATGGTTTTCGATAGGGAACGTCCCACCTTTGGGGATGAAACGATATCAATTGCCTCTTATTTCTTTCAATTTTTTTTCTCGTGTCAACATAGAACAACATGAGTGTTGTGTGACTTTTTGTGATTATTCGGGGTTCATTTGGACATTTTTATGCATTAACTGAGTTTTCAATGCATTTTATGTGCATAATTCAAATTTGAACTACATGCACATGCTCCAGTGCATATAAATTGGTTGAAAAATCAAATATGTGTCCTTGGGTGCATGCTTAGGTCCCATGCAAGAAATGGGAATGAATTTCAAACACCGGGGCACCCTTGATTGTCGGCAAAACATTGAGATGCCTGGTTTTCAAATCCTAGTTAATCCAGAACTCGTCTGGAATTCATGAAACTTGGCATGCTATCATGGAGCTGCATCAACATGTCGTGGTTCAAATTTTTTCCCATTTGGGGCAGATTTGGGTATATTCTTCTCACAAACCGGAACTTCTCACCACAAGCATGATGGTTTTCCGTAGGGAACGGCCCACCTTTGGGGACGAAACGATATCCATTGCCTCTTATTGCTTTCAAATATTTTTCTCGTGTCAACATAGAACAACAGGAGTGTTGTGTGATTTTTTGTGGTTCGTTTGGATATTTTTATGCATTAACAGAGTTTTCAATGCATTTTATGTGGATGATTCAAATTTGAACTACATGCACATGCTCCGGTGCATATAAATTGGTTGAAAAATCAAATATGTGTCCTTGGGTGCATGCTTAGGTCCCACGCAAGAAATGAGAATGATTTTCAAACACCGGGGCACCGTTGATTGCCGGCAAAACATTAAGATGCCTGGTTTTTCAATTCTAGTAAATCGAAAACTCGTCTGAAGTTCATGAAACTTGGCATGCTATCATGGAGCGGCATGAACATGCCGTGGTACAAATTTTGTCCCATTTGTGGCAGGTTTGGGTATATGCTTCTCACAAACCGGAGCTTCTCACAACAAGCATGATGGTTTTCGGTAGGGAACGTCCCACCTTTGGGGACAAAATGATATCCGTTGCCTCTTATTGCTTTCAATTCTTTTTCTCTTGTCAACATGGAACAACATGAGTGTTGTGTGATTGTTTGTGAATTTTCGGGGTTCGTTTGGACATTTTTATGCATTAACAGAGTTTTCAATGCATTTATGTGCATAATTCAAATTTGAACTACATGCACATGCTCCAGTGCATATAAATTGGTTGAAAAAACAAATATGTGTCCTTTGGTGCATGCTTAGGTCCCATGCAAGAAATGGGAATGAATTTGAAACACCGGGGCACAGTTGATTGCCGGCAAAACATTGAGATGCCTGGTTTTTAAATTCTAGTAAATCCAAAACTTGCCTGAAATTCGTGAAACTTGTCATGCTATCATGTAGTGGCATTAACATGCCGCGGTACAAATTTTGTCCCATTTAGGGCAGGTTTGGGTATATGCTTCTCACAAACTTGAGCTTCTCAGAACAAGCATGATGGTTTTTGATAGGGAATGTCCCACCTTTGGGGCCGAAACGATATCCATTGCCTCTTATTGCTTTCAATTTTTTTTCTCGTGTCAACATAGAACAACATGACTGTTGTGTGACTTTTTGTGATTATTCGGGGTTCGTTTGGACATTTTTATGTATTAACTGAGTTTTCAATGCATTTTATGTGCATAATTCAAATTTGAACTCCATGCACATGCTCCAGTGCATATAAATTGGTTGAAAAATCAAATCTGTGTCCTTGGGTGCATGCTTAGGTCCCATGCAAGAAATGGGAATGAATTTCAAACACCGGGGCACCGTTGATTGCCGACAAAACATTAAGATGCCTGGTTTTCAAATTCTAGTAAATCCAGAACTCGTCTAGAATTCATGAAACTTGGCATGCTATCATGGAGCTGCATCAACATGTCGTGGCACAAATTTTGTCCCATTTGGGGCAGGTTTGGGTATATATGCTTCTCACAAACCGAAGCTTCTCGCAACAAGCATGATGGTTTTCGGTAGGGAACGTCCAACCTTTGGAGACGAAACGATATCCATTGCCTCTTATTGCTTTCAAATTTTTTTCGCGTGTTAACATAGAACAACAGGAGCGTTGTGTGATTTTTTTTGAATTTTCGGGGTTCGTTTGGACATTTTTATGCATTAACTGAGTTTTCAATGCATTTGATGTGCATAATTCAGATTTGAACTACATGCACATGCTCCAGTGCATATAAATTGGTTAAAAAATCAAATCTATGTCGTTGGCTGCATGCTTAGGTCCCATGCAAGAAATGGGAATGAAATTCAAACACCGGGGCACCATTGATTGCTGGCAAAACATTGAGATGCCTGGTTTTTAAATTCTAGTAAATCCAAAACTCGTCTGAAATTCATGAAACTTGGCACGCTATCATGGAGCGGCATTAACATGCCGTAGTACAAATTTTGTCCCATTTGGGGCAGGTTTGGGTATATGCTTATCACAAACTGGAGCTTCTCACAACAAGCATGATGGTTTTCGGTAGGGAACGTCCCACCTTTGGGGATGAAATGATATCCGTTGCCTCTTATTGCTTTCAATTTTTTTCTCTTGTCAACATAGAACAACAGGAGTGTTGTGTGATTTTTTGTGAATTTTCGGGGTTCGGTTGGACATTTTTATGCATTAACTGAGTTTTCAATGCATTTTATGTGCATAATTCAAATTTGAACTACATGCACATGCTCCAGTGCATATAAATTGGTTGAAATAACAAATATGTGTCCTTGGGTGCATGCTTAGGTCCCATGCAAGAAATGGGAATGAATTTCAAACACCGGGGCACCATTGATTGCCGGCAAAACATTGAGATGCCTGGTTTTCAAATTCTAGTAAATCCAGAACTCGTCTGGAATTCATGAAACTTGGCATGCTATCATGGAGCTGCATCAACATGTCGTGGCACAAATTTTTTCCCATTTGGGGTAGGTTTGGGTATATGCTTCTCACAAACCGGAGCTTCTCGCAACAAGCATGATGGTTTTCGGTAGGGAACGTCCAACCTTTGGGGACGAAATGATATCCATTGCCTCTTATTGCTTTCAAGTTTTTTTGTCGTGTCAACATAGAACAACAGGAGTGTTGTGTGATTTTTTGTGATTTTTCGGGGTTCGTTTGGACATTTTTATGCATTAACTGAATTTTCAATGCATTTTATGTGCATAATTCAAATTTGAACTACATGCACATGCTCTGGTGCATATAAATTGGTTGAAAAATCAAATCTATGTCGTGGGCTGCATGCTTAGGTCCCATGCAAGAAATGGGAATGAAATTCAAACACTGGGGCACCATTGATTGCCGGCAAAACATTGAGATGTCTGGTTTTTGAATTCTAGTAAATCCAAAACTCGTCTGAAATTCATGAAACTTGGCATGCTATCATGGAGCAGCATCAACATGTCGTGGTACAAAGTTTGTCCCATTTGGGGCAGGTTTGGGCATATGCTTCTCACAAACCGGAGCTTCTCACCACAAGCATAATGGTTTTCGGTAGGGAACGTCCCACCTTTGGGGACGAAATGATATTCGTTGCCTCTTATTGCTTTCAATTTTTTTCTCTTGTCAACATAGAACAACAGGAGTGTTGTGTGATTTTTTGTGAATTTTCGGGGTTCGGTTGGACATTTTTATGCATTAAC
This sequence comes from Triticum urartu, assembly GCF_003073215.2. Lineage (NCBI taxonomy): Eukaryota > Viridiplantae > Streptophyta > Magnoliopsida > Poales > Poaceae > Triticum > Triticum urartu. The sequence goes on along the minus strand of NW_024112488.1, from coordinate 18,103 downwards.
TGAGTTTTCAATGCATTTTATGTGCATAATTCAAATTTGAACTACATGCACATGCTCCAATGCATATAAATTGGTTGAAAAAACAAATATGTGTCCTTTGGTGCATGCTTAGGTCCCATGCAAGAAATGGGAATGAATTTGAAACACCGGGGCACAGTTGATTGCCGGCAAAACATTGAGATGCCTGGTTTTTAAATTCTAGTAAATCCAAAACTTGGCTGAAATTCGTGAAACTTGGCATGCTATCATGTAGTGGCATCAACATGCCGTGGTACAAATTTTGTCCCATTTGGGGCAGGTTTGCGTATATGCTTCTCACAAACCGGAGCTTCTCGCAACAAGCATGATGGTTTTCGATAGGGAACGTCCCACCTTTGGGGACAAAACGATATCCATTGCCTCTTATTGCTTTCAAAAATTTTTCTCATGTTAACATAGAACAACATGAGTGTTGTGTGACTTTCTGTGATTATTCGGGGTTCATTTGGACATTTTTATGCATTAACTGAGTTTTCAATGCATTTTATGTGCATAATTCAAATTTGAACTACATGCACATGCTCCGGTGCATATAAATTGGTTGAAAAAACAAATATGTGTCCTTTGGTGCATGCTTAGGTCCCATGCAAGAAATGGGAATGAATTTCAAACACCGGGCACCGTTGATAGCCGGCAAAACATTGAGATGCCTGGTATTTAAATTCTAGTAAATCCAAAACTCGTCTGAAATTCATGAAACTTGGGATGCTATCATGGAGCGGCATCGACATGCCGTGGTACAAAATTTGTCCCATTTGGGGCAGGTTTGGGTATATGCTTCTCACAAACCGGAGCTTCTCACATGAAGCATGATGGTTTTCGGTAGGGAACTTCCACTACGAAAAATATACACTTCTGTGATGATACTTGTTTGTCACAGTAGGTCGCGTTTTTTGTCATGCATGTACATCCATGACAAATTTATGACAGAATCAAGATAGTCATACATGTGCTGTCGTAGAAGTGTTCCATGACATTACCAAAATTATCATCACGGAAGTGTCCACTTCCATAACGATAAATCGCGCGTCACAGAAGTGCTTTCGTCAAGGGTGACCGACACGTGGCATCCACCGTAATGGAACACCGTTAAGCTATCGGGTCAGGTTTTGGATCCGATAACCCGTTAACAGCCCCGACCAATGGGAAATTTCCATGTGTAAAATTCTTATTGGCCGGACGAAACACGTGTCAGCTCGTCAGTGGGTCAGATAGGCGCCCATGATACGTCGACACGTGGCACGGCCCAACGGAGGCCCATTCCTGTGAAAAGGCCGGCCCGTTTGACTTGGTCAAAAGGTGGCGGGCTGGCCCATGGAAAGCCTGTTAACGGCATGTTCACATATAGCCCATTTACAGCCCGCTAACCCAAGGCCCGTTACGCCCTATCCGAATTAGGCCCAGTAGCGTCATCTGGGCCATCCAATATGATTCCAGCCCATTTTCACTTCTGGCCCATGACGTCTTTCGGCCCATATGAGGCCCTATGTAACTCTTGGCCTATTAACGGCCCGTGGTGAAACTGGCCCGTAATGAACAGTGTATAACTTTACACCCATTAACGGCTCATGGTGAAACTGGCCTGTAATGAACAGTGTATCACTTTATACCCATTAATGGCCCGTTATTCCGTTGGGCCGTTTCCAGCCCATGTTATCTTTCGGCCTTCTCAGAGCCCATTTATTCTTGGGCTCATTTCCAGCATTCTTTTACTTACGGCCCGTTACTGTCATTTTCTGCTTGTGGGCCAAATTCAGCCCGTGGTTACAGTCGGCCCATTTGTGGTCCGTTAATACGTTGGGACGTTTTCATAGCGTCATCAAATACAACCTATTAACGATGGCCCGTTATGGTCGGCCCATGAACGGACGATTCCAACTCTAGCCCATTTACGGCCATAATGCGGCCTGTTATTGGCCCATGTTTGGCCAATCGATCATACGGCCCGTATAAGGCCCATTGATGATACCGCCCGTAGAAGGCCCATTGTTTCTACGGCCTGTAGAAGGCCCATTGTTTCTACGGCCCGTAGAAGGCCTATTGTTTCTACGGCCGATAGAAGGCCCACTGTTTCTACGGCCTGTAGGAGGCCCAGTGTCACTACAGTAAATATTAGCCCATGGTTATTGTGGCCTAGTTTTAAAAAATAGGTTATTGCAGCCACTAGCAAACCATGGAAAAAGAACTGCACTGACTACAAGCAAACAAATAAACACGACAACAAGGAAATAAATAAGCAAGCAACTTATGCTAGGCTATCACGGCTATTACACATATTACATCCACTGGGCATCAAAGTTCGCCACCAGTGCAAATATAGGGAACAAAGCAGCATATAAACGCCGCAGCAAAACAAGTCCAGAACTGAAACCACTTCAGAAGAGTTCAAGAAACAATATCTTGGGTATCCATAATGCTGGCAAGATGCTTAGCAAGCTTATTAACTTTCTATTGTTTGACGCTTAAATCCTCCAGCGCTTGGTGTTGCACAAGAAAGTACGCATCTGAATTCTGCAGGGACTTCCTCAGTCCTTTGGCTTCTTGCCGCAGCACAACTGACTGATGCCTTTCAGCTTGTAGCTGAGAGTGAAGAAGTCGAAGTGATTCAGGCAGCGAGTTCGAAGAGCTTGTGCCAGCGGTACTGGCCAGTAACTCGAACACTACATCAACGCAGGACTGTGGGGTTTTCTCACTGTCTACAAGATTGTTTTTATCACCTTTCTTGGAGACCAATAGGGTTGTCTCACTATCTTGAACCTTATCTGCATTACTTTCTCTACCATTGCATAGTGGGGTGCTCTTCTCCAATATTCTGTTTGCATACTACAAGAGAAACAAGCAGACACATCACAGGTTTAGCTTGTAGTATACGAAACTCATTTTGGTAAACCGGTTCAGTAGTAAGGTGGACAGGATAACAGCATGAAACAAACATATATCTATGTACTATGGTCACTGTATTGTCCATATCATTCTAGTTTATGTTCCCTAATCAAGATAGAGACACAGTTGAACTCATATATTTTTAAGACACAGCAGCATAGACAGAATATAAGTGTGAGAAACTACACAGCATTGGCAACACTTGTAATGTGCATCACATGAAAACATAACTGTTTATACAACTTAAACTGAAATCAACATAGAGCAAGAAGTTAGAACAGCAATCTAGTTAAAGAAATAGGTTTAAAACATACCTGTTGCGCCATTGGAGTTTCAATTGGATCCTTCAAATTCGAAAGTAGTTGGTATGAGTAAATACAGTGATGCAACAGCAAAGGAGTATGGACCATAGCTATGGAATCTGACCTGAGAATAGTTGCTCTTCTGCTTTAAACGTGGAGTTTGGGTTAGTTGTGGTGGTCTTCGTTCTTTGGGCACTGCAGTAGCTTTACAAACTGCTCGTGTGGGGGTACTCTGTGGTAGACATGGTGCTTTGTCAACTATAAGTGGGTTACTATCCGCTGGGGTTGCGGTTAGATGGGTTGTAGCTGGTTCTCTGCCCAACAGTGTAAGTGTGCAATCTGGAAGAGTCTCGATTATGTGTGGTGGGGCTAGTTTGTGGGCCAGTACAACCATGGTTCTATCTGCATCGACGGGTAGCACTGTCTTTGTGAAGAACGGGTTTTTGCTCCCTTAGATACTGCCATCACCCCCTCCAATTCAAATGGCTGATAAACAAGAAAAGAAACTGAACGTATAGACATTGTATGATAGACAGATGTGGTAATTCACATATATGTTGTCTAACCAAACAGGACAGCATGACACAATTTCACATATATGATGCCTAACTAAACATGATAGCATGACACAACTTCAGATATATGATGGATAATTTAACAGGATATAATGGCATAATTCAACATATGATGAGTACCTAAACAGGATGACATGACAAAATTATATGATGTCTTTCTAAAATAGGTTGGGATGAAATAATTCACATACATGTTGTCTAAGTATACAGGATGGCATGATATAATTGACATAATTGATTCATATACTAAGCAGCTCACACTCGCATGTATGATCTCTAAACTAAGCAGATAGAATTCAATATTGTGCATATGATATCTAAACTAAGCAATGCAAGACACCATATGCATCATATGAGAAATATAAACATTGCAACTTAGAGCATACACCTTAGGTGGGATATAGGACTGGTCATCTGTCTCTGAATCCTCCTCTGAGGAGCTCCCTGTAACCATCGAGATATATGCTTCAACAGGTACCATTGCCTACTCTGAAGACCTTGTTTTCACTCTAGATTTTTCCATAACCGGCTCAAATGGCTGATACACATGAAGAGTAGTTCAATATACACAGATTGTCGACAAATGGAATACGTAATGAAAAAAAAGATGGCATGAGATAACTCACATATATGATGCCTGGCTCCATGGCGGTGCATAATTCACATATATGATAACTGGCTGAAAAACATGGCATTGCATAATTCACATATCTGATATAGAAAGCAAACAGGAGGCATTCACACAAAGCATGTCTAATCTAAGCAGATGGCATGGCAATGCAAGACACCATATGCATGATATGAGCAATATAGCCCAGCCAAGTTAGAGCATGCACCTCGGGGGGAGGGGATTATGACTGGTCATCTCTCTCTGAATCCTCCTCTGAGCAGCTATCTATAACCAGCAAGAAATCTGCATCGACAGGTAGCACTGACTGCTCAAAATACATTGTTTTCACTCCAGATTTTCCCATGACCGACTCAAATGGCTGATGCACAGGAAGAGTAGATGAATGTATAAACATTGTTGACAAATGGAATACATTATGGAAAAAAAATATGGCACGATACAATTCACATATACGATGACTGGCTAAACAGGATGGCATTGCATGATTCACGTATATGATGCCTGGCTAAAGAAGATGGCATTGCATAATTCCCATATACTCCCTCTGTTCCTAAATATTTGTCTTTTTAGAGATTTCAAATGGACTACCACATATGGATGTATATAGACATATTTTAGAGTGTAGATTCACTCATTTTGTTCCATATGTAGTCGCTTGTTGAAATCTCTAAAAGACAAATATTTAGGAATGGTGGGAGTATGATATAGAAACCAAACAGGTGGCATTCACACAAAGCAAAATCTAAACTAAGCTGATGACATATAAGATGTATAATGTAAGCAATGCAAGGCGCCATATGCATGATATGACCAACATCAGCATGCCAGGTTAGAGCAAACACCTCAGGTGGTAAACAGGCGTGGTCGCGCTCCTTCTGAATCTCCATCTGAACAGTTATCTTCCTCTGGAATACAATCTGGAAATGCAGGGGGGCCACTTTGCCCACCATGGAGCGACGTCTGCATGACATTATATTCGCACGCAACGGTCTTCTCTTTTTCTCTACATGTTCAATACGATTGTGTACAATATCTGACATGCATAATTAAAAAATAGTTAGATTTTGTAAGGCCTAAGGGGTGCATGCAAAAATCAAGACTGATGGTAGCAAACGAGTGGATGGATCCAAAACTAATGATAGCAGGTAGATTATAGCTTCAGTTTAAAAAGATAGACAATGGATCATCTATTGTTTGTTGCCCACCCAACATGAACCACATAGAAGACCCCAGATGAACCAGATAGTAGACAGATACTATTCATTGCTGGCTCGATATGAGAGCCATGGGCAATTCAAAACTCAAGATTGAACGATAAAGTAGCAGGTAATAATAACCGATGTATAATGTAAGCAAACACGAAAGACTGCGACCTCTCTTCCGGAACTGTGTAGTCCTCAGGTTCATCTGCTCAGTCGATGATGGTAATGCAGTTGGCGTGGCTGCCGGCAATGGGGAAGATGATCTGAGGCGGCAAAAGGAAGTCTGCAGTGGGGATCTCTGCTGCAGTGAACGCTTCTGTCGATGGTGCACCTCAGGTGGGGTGGATGATGGCATGGCAGGAGCAGGACATAACACAAAGAGTTTTCTTTGACGCCTACATGAAAATGAAGTAAATCTGTAAGGGCTCCTTAGAATTGGAGGATTCTATAAACGCAGGGATAGGAAAAACACAGGAATGGATAGGAATGCACGTGCAAAACAGAGCATTTGGAAACATAGGATTTCAGTCAACCTGGGTGTTTGGCTCACATGAATTGGATGAACAGAGGAATGGAGAAACAAAGTGATGCGACGAGTGTACAACCTCTTTGGCATAGCCTTGTGGACTTCAGCATCACTGGAATGGACGTGGAGGATGGTGATGATGCTGGTGTGACTCCCGGAGGCGGGGAAGAAGATCCGAGGCCCCTGGAAACGGCGCCGAGGGTACTGCTCCGTTGTGATGGACGGTTCCGTCGTTGGAGCAGCTCCGCTAAGGTGTATGGCGACGAGGCTGAAGCATGCCAAGACGGACAACGTTAATCTGAAGGGGGACCCTAACATCATCTGCAATAGATGATGTAAAATACATCACCAAAAAGTGCTAGATGTAAAACGCATCAGCCGCGCCATGGCCGCTCCGACAGATGCTGTAAGTATTGTGCACTCTAAACTTAACTGAAGAAAATGAACTTCACAGTCGAAACTGAATTTTACTGTCGAAACTGATTGAACTAGTAACAGAGCATTGCAATAGATGTTTAGGGCGTTCAAGCACTAGTAGCAGAGAAGCAGTGATCTAAATCAGCAGACGCTCGAGCAGGGAACGCACTAGTAGAGAGCAAGCCGTGCAGTAGCACCGCGAGCGAGTAAGCAGCAACTCCTATAGCTGCCGGAGGTCGTGCAGCAGTAGCAGCGCAAGCGAGAGCAAGAGTAGAGCAGCAGCACGAACGAAAGCAGGAGCAATGCAGCATCGCGACCGACAGCAAGAACAGAGCCGCAGCGCGAGCGAGAGCTGGAGCAGCTGCAGCTAGTGCCGGTGTGGAAGTCGCCGCCAAGGAAGCGACAACATGGGGGAGAGACGCCGTGGATGATGTGGCCGGTGACGGCGCCGTCGATGGAGACACGCCATGTCTACTCGGTATCGAGCACCGGCAGCCCCGTGAGATCGAATAAAAGATAAAACGCAGCGGTGAGTGCAGAACCTCCTTGGTGGGGCCGAGTTGGCCTCGGCTTCATCAGAGGAATTGGTGAGGGTGCTGCGGTTCCAGTGGGGCAGGTCAAGACGGCGCTGTGGGGATTGAGGTGGCGCAATAGACGAGGCGAACGTCGGGGCAGCTCCTTGGAGGTGGAGGACGGGGCGGCTGATCCGGCAGGACGACGAGATCGACAACGGATCCTCATTCGGTGCGGTGGATGAGGGACGGTGAGCTGTTGCAGTGGACGAGTAGTCGGGGAAGAGTCTCCGGCTGGGCGGCGGTCGGGAGGCCGACGGAGGAGCGTGGGGTTTCACGGGTTTTGGCGTCCTCGGTGTACGAATGGGGGGCGAAGGGGGAGGGGGAGCCAAGCTTAGGTACGCGCTTGTCCAAAATGTAGGGTAAGTTACCAGCGTACCCCCACCGGTTTTGACACCGCGACATGGAGCTTCATTTCCGGCTGAGGGGTAGAAGGGGGATTTCGCATGTTTGGGCTGCGGGAGCGATTTCGTATGAGGAGGGAGTTCTCGCGCGCGTCCAAATTTTGGGATAACAAGGCGCGGCGCGGGTTGAAGAAGCGGGAGTTTCAAAGCAGGTGAGACAAAAGATACTCAAGCTTGAAAATTTCGGGATAACAAGGCGCGACGCGGGTTGAAGAAGCGGGAGTTTCAAAGCATGTGAGACAAAAGATACTCGAGCTTGAAAAATTCGGGATAACAAGGTGCAGATTCCTTGTTCGGCAGAACAAACTTAACGTGTAAAAAAACAATTCATACAAGACACAAGAGAGTCATGTCCCCTTTTACTATATTGCTATAGATGCCATTGAAAAAACTACAAGAAAAATGTAAAAAAATCGGGAGAACAAGATTACCCTGCACAATACCAAATCGATTCGCACTTCCCTCAACAACAACAAAAAACAAATCAATTCCCACCAAAGAAAGAGTAATGTCCCTTTTTATATGATTACAGATGCCATGATCTCGAATTTCAAATTTTGAATCCACGTTATGTTGAATTTGAATATATCATTAGGTGACCTTGCGGTTTATAATTGATGTAGTCATACATTTTGATCTTCCATCATATATGAACATTTTACTCCACCATGTGAACATATATATTGTCGTCTACCATATGGACTAAATTTGAATCAATTTTCCTTATTTGAATACGATTGTTGTCAAGTTATACAATAATTTAAATATTATCTTGATATCAAAAAACATACATATAGCAGTAATCATATTTCACTATGAACTACATGTACCATACGCTCTCCAATTCAAATATTTGTATCAATTTTATGTTGAATTCAAATCATAGTACATTATTGGTCTAGGTAGCGAGATGTTTGGGATAATCTAAACCCTGTTTTCATATGTATAATTTTTGGCTGAATTGGGACAAGTTTTGGTATAAGCCTCTTGCAAAACCGGAGATTGTCTCAACAAGCCTTGTGGTTCCGAGAGGGAACGTGTCACCTTTGTGTGTGAAACGATATACGCTGCGTCCCCCCTGATTTTATTTACAGAGGCAACACTGAACTATATGAGTGCCCTGTTAAATTTTGGAAATATTTCAGGTTCATTTGGCCTTTTTATACATTAATTGAGTTTCTGGACTTTTAATGTGCATAATCTAAATATGAATTGCATGCACATGCTCCGGTGCACCAAAGTGGGTTGAAAAATCACATGTGTGTCCTTGGTTGAATTTCTAGGTCCCATGGAAGAAATGAGAATGAAATTCAAACATCTGGGCGTCATGACTCGGCCGAGAACATCGAAAAACTTTGATTTTAAATTCATGTAAATCCAAAACTCGTTTGGAAATCATGAAACTTGGCATGGTGTCACGTCATGGCACTAACATGTTGTGGTAAAAAATTGGGCCGATTTGGAAGCTCGTGGTTCTAAGAGGGAACGTGCCCCTTGAGTTTCTTAACAAAGGAAACATAGAACTACATTAGTGCCCTATTAAATTTTGGAATTATTCCGGGTTCGTTTGTCGTTTTTTATACATTAATTGAGTTTCTGGTCATTTAAAAATGTGCATAAGTCAGATTTGAACTACAAGCACATGCCCTCGTGACCAAAGTTGGTTGAAAAATCACATTTGTGTCCTCGGGTGAATTTCTAGGTCCCATGCAAGAAATGAGAATAAAATTAAAACATCTGGGCATCGTGGCTCGGCCGAGAACATTTAGAAACTTGGTTTTAAAATTCTTGTAAATCCAAAACACGTCTGAAAATCATGAAACTTGGCATGGATGACATGTCATGGTACTGCCATGTTGTGGTAAAAATGGTCGAATAGGAACAGATTTTGGTATAAGCTTCTTGCAAACCGAAGCTTCTCTCAAGAAGGTTCGTGGTTCTGAGAGGGAACGTGCCACCTTTTAGTGCGAAACGATATACGTTGTCCCCCTTGAGTTTATTTACAAAGGCAACATATAACTACATGAGTGCCCTGTTAAATTTTGGAATTATTCCGGCTTCGTTTGGCCTTATTTACACATTAATTGATTTTTTGGTCATTTAATGTGCATAATTCAAATTTGAACTACAAGCACATGCTTCCATGCACCAAAGTTGGTTGAAAAATCACATTTGTGTCCTCGGGTGAATTTATACTCCCTCCTTCCATCTATATAGGTCCTAATGCGTTTTTCGAGGCTAACTTTGACCAAACGTTAGAGCAATAATATATGACATGCAACTTACACAAAGCATACCTTCAAATTTGTATGTCAAAGGAGCTTCCAATAATATAATTTTCATAGTATACATCTCATGTGCTATTAATCTTGCCAATAGTCAAAGGCTGTCTTGAAAAACACATTAGGCCCTATATAGATGGAAGGAGGGAGTAGGTCACATGCAAAAAATGAGAATAAAATCCAAACATCTGGGCATCGTGGCTCGGTCGAGAACATTGACAAACCTGGTTTTAAAATCATGAAAGTTGGCATGGTGTCATGTCATGGTGGTACCATGCCATGGTAAAAAAATTGGCCGGATAGGAACAAATTTCGGTATAAGCTTCTTGCAAATCGGAGCTTCTATCAAGAAGGCTCGTGGTTCTAGGAGAGAACGTGTCACCTTTGTGTGCATAATTCAAATTTGAAATACAAGCATAGGTTCCAGTGCACCAAAGTTGGTTGAAAAATCACATGTGTGTCCTCGGGTAAATTTATAGGTTCCATGCAAGAAATGGGAATGAAATTCAAAATTCTGGGCGTCGTGGCTGGGTTGGAAACATTGAGAAACTTAGTTTTTTAATTCCTATAAATCCAAAACACGCATGAAAATAATGAAACTTGGCTTGGTGCCATGACATGGCACCAACATGTTGTGGTAAATTTGCAGTCCGATTTGCGAAGGCGCACACATTAATAATCAACAAAGTCATTTTGGAACAAGTGTTGTCACGTTACAATTGGAAACACAAGTATTATTGAAACCGTGGGCATTCTACTTACTAGTACCATTTACGTGCCGCCACGCGTCCCCATTTTTTATTAGCTAGGAGGCGTCGTGCAGGGTAGCTATTTGAGTACGAGAGGCGTGCGATCAGACCCCTACGCGTGCTCATCGGGAGGAGAGCCCTTTGACCTCCATCTGCCGTCCACCTCTCTCCCAAGGTCTCCATTAATGGCACCCGAGCCTCTGTTTAACGGTGTGGCTATGTCTCACTCGACTGAGATTTAAGAGAGAAAAAAGAAAATCTGAAAGCACGGATCTTGATGTAAGATCTGACGGACCTATATAGCATCTACTGCGACTTATAGCAAGACTGATGAATATATAAGGATGATTAATTTTTTTATCAAAGAAGGGCTTGCCCCTTCCGATTCTCATTACTGAAAACCACCACAATTCACAAGAAGTTCAGCACAACTCCAGCCTAACACGAAGGACTAAAGGCTAAAAGATTGAAATCGCAACATCCCAAGAGGCCAACAAAGGCCAAACATCCGCGCTAGAACCCAACATTTCACAACCGATGACACAATCCACATCCTAAACCGATTATTACATCAAAAGAACCAGGAAACTAAAGGAAGCCCAGCAGCAACTAGAAGAACAGCAACGCCAGGGTCGCCACAACAAGAGTTTTCTTCATTCTAGCCTCGCAACATTGATCTTCCACAGAAAGATAAGGACGATTAATTATCTTACATAATTAGAAATATAATTAAAAAAGCCACATGCAGCTACGCCCAAAATACACAAGGCCAAAAGAAGAAAGAAGACAAGGATCTGGCTCGCTGATCTCTACTTTCTTGATGCGTTGCTGCAGGCCGTGGGAACTAGTCTCCGCAGCGAGTGGCGATGAGCTCTTTCGTGCCCTCAAGACGCTGCTTGAGAACATCCACGGATTCCTCCACCAGCCTTTGGCGCTCGTTGTGGAGCATGTCATTCTTGTCCATAAGTTTCTTGACGATGACGTCGATCCTCTTCAACAAGGCACTGGTCTCCTCCTGCTGGTGTGCACTTCGGACGATCTTCCCCCTCAGCAGGTCGTGCTCGGCCCGGAGCCTCTCATTGCCCTCCCTTAGTATGCCGATAGCCTGTTCAAACGAGGCTTTCATGTCGTCCTGCAACCTCGCACAGCCGGAGATCTGATCCATCTGGCTATGGACGATCGCATGCATGCTCCTGTAACAGTCGTCGCCTGCCCGCGAGAAATTTTCCCAGGCCGCCGCGGTGCGGCGGTACATCTCTGCTGCATTCGTGGTGCGGCGGGACATCTCTGCTGCCTCCGCGGCGTGGCTGGACCAGTCTGCTGCATCGACGGTGCGGCGGGACCTCCGTGCTGCTTCAGCGGCGCGGCGGGACCTCTGTGCTACTACTTCCGCGCGGCGGGACATGTCGGCTGCTCTCGCAGTGAGGCAGGACATCTCTCGTGCTTCCGCTTCCATGCTCGCCTCTCCCTGGTGGCAATCTCTCGACCCAGAACTCAGGCTGGCCATGGCAGACGCAAGGGAAGGATGCTGAATGACTTGTTTGTTTTTGTGGATGAGGAGTTGAGGAGGAATGTGCAGTCATCTTGGCATACTAGTAGTATTATAACCGAGTACTAATACACTTCTAAGTGGGAAACCGTTTAGGTTGTGATCGGTGTGAACAGGTTTGCAATTCAATATAGCGTGGTACTAATACGCTCCTAAGTGGGAAACCGTTTAGGTTGTGATCGGTGTGAACAGGTTTGCAATTCAATATAGCGTGGAGTAATTTGGAATGTGACGAGACGCAAGCTCAAAATTTATTGACGGTTCTAGTTTCGAAGTGCGGCACTATTCCCGGATGGAGTACTTCTTTTTCTACTCCCTCCTTTCCGGTTTTATAGGGCTTATATCAAAATTTTAGTTTTTCCATTTTATAAGGCTCAATTTGGTTGTTCCCCAACACATGTTCAGATTACAAGGTGCATTAAATCATTGCATGCAAGTATTAAGAGAAAATTGACCAATGCATGTACTTTATGCATGCATGCATTGCAATTAATGCATTGATAAACATAATTTTTTGAGAAAAACAAGAGCATTAATTAGGTGCTTTTGCAAACTACAAAAAATATTCCACCACTCACCATCTTTGTTGGTGAGATTTTTGAATTAAGCCCTATAAACCGGAAAGGAGGGAGTACTACTGTGTACGTGCAATAACTGGCACCATCGTATACATATCTTACGGTTAATGGGGCGTTCGACAGGAATAGCCACGTGGCGAGCTCTAGGCTAGTCTTTTTTTAGACGCATTAAACCTATCTCTTGGGACTTCTCGCACGCACCATCGTGCCACCCACAAAAACTTGTACTCTGAATTTAGTAGTACGTTATACAGGAAGAGAAGAGGTGCACGCACGCACTCGTCCTCTCACACACGCATCTATTTTTTCTTGAAAAGGAGGATGATGACCCCCGGCCTCTGCATCTGGGAGTCACACACGCATCTGCAGCTACGAATTGTAGTGTTCTCAACCATCCGATTGGCTCTATCATGGATGTACCTATATACTAAAACATGTCTAGATACATCTATATTTTGACAAATGGAAGGCATGTATTGTGGAACGGAGGGAGTGCTTGTCATCAAAATGGATAAAAAGGGACGTATCTAGAACTAAAATACATCTACATACATCTCCTTTTATCCATTTTGATGACAAGTAGTACTTCTTACCCAAAGGAACTTTATATCCAACAGACACAAAATATCCGTTCGACTGTTGGAAATTACTGATCTGATGTCGAAGTAATTGCTGCATCGCCACCAAAACCCACCATTTCTTAAGCTAAAGTAGAGCAAGGTAATCCCTATATTAGCATATTACTAAGATAAATAGAAGGCACTGTAGAAACATTTAGGACGTGAGCTTGTCAATCTGAATGTGGAGGGACACAAGCTTAGCCCCGGCCAGCAGCTTGGGCGGAACTGTCAAGAAGGTCAGCTCCTATACGTCCACGTCGCCGGGATCCTTGCTGCTTGTCACCTCCATTTCCACCTCGACGGCGTCGGTCGTGCCTTCAGGCTCCCCCGGCGGGCCGTTCGCCCACAGCTTGGCCACGTAGTGCGGCAGTGGGGACGCCCCCGCTCTGATGCAGACGACCGACACGGCGATAGGCGCGCCGATGTCAAGCATGCCGCCGACCAAGAAAAACGCGCGGCGGTCCTCCTCCTCGAACAGCAAGAGCCGTGGCTCCGACAATGGCACTTGCAGCTGGAGCACCTTGCCGTACTGGATCCTGTGCACGGGCATGCCATGCGCGGTGCTGATGTGGTGGTAGAGCACCGGCAGCGGGCCTTCGTAGCCACAGACGGGCACGCGGCATTTGCAGGGCGCGAGCGGACACACGCTCTGGTGATCGGCGAGCTTGTGGTAAGTGACGTAGAGCCCACAGCCTTCGTGCGGGCACTCCACTCTCACCGACGAAAGGACGGAGTCCACCGCCATGTTCCGCACGTCGAAGCCACCGCCGCGCTCGCACTTCTGGCACTGCCGCTGGTTCCCGGGGTGCTCGACGCGGTAGTCCGCGCAGGCCAGGTGCCCTCCCTTCCATTGCAGAAATTATTCGAATAGCACATCAATCAAGAAACATGCACCTTGCTCAATCAGCCGAACAGACGAGGTGTATTTGAACCTCATACACTGGAGGCATGAAGGGGCGGAGGCACAAGGGGAAGTGGAGCACGGTGAGGTCCATCGAGACCTTAGAGAGCTCCATTGTCGGGTCATGTTCGGTCTGCATGATCTCGCCCTCCTCGTGCACAACCATCTCTTGACTTGGGCCGGGGTATTACAAAGCAAGTATCAAAAGGAGAGTCACGGCATGCATGCATGCATTGTAATTAATGCATCAGTAAACGCAAATTATTGAAATATATCGAGTGCAGTGCTTTGATGTGTCACGTCAACTCATACATCAATGAGAAGTTTGATTATCCTCTCCCTCGCGGACTTAACTACACCTGCCTTTGGCTGTATGACAGGTTGGCCACACACCTGTCGGGCCCACCTGTCATACACGCAAAGGCAGGAGCGTCCCTCCCTCGCCCATGAGCGTGGTGGATGGCAAGACTAGGAGAAGCTTTCGCTACACGCTCTCCCTCCCGCAGGCGGTGGACATGCAGCAGTTCAATCGGTGTCAGATGGCCAGAAGCGTACTGTAGTACTCCTCCAGTGCAGTACTAGTACTCCATCATTGTTCGACTTCCCAAAGAGGCGAAGAGCCAAGCACAGCCCGGACGCTCGCGTGGCAGTTTCATGTGTAGAGTAGTCTAGGATAGCGTGTACCGTGCCTTTAAGCTTAAAATAGTTGGGGTCGGCTCCATGCTATGTGGCCGTCTCGAAGTTTTTAAAAAAAATTAAAATAGTCTTCTGGCCCTACCTGACACCCTGGTGATTGTAGTTTGCACGCTCATCTGATCAAGACAGGAATATATATTTTAATTTGTTTTTTTTAAAAGGGGGGACTCCCCGGCCTCTGCATCAGAACGATGCATACGGCCACATATATTTTAATTTGTGGTGGGTAAATGTTAGAGGTTGCAGCAAATATATTGTACACTGCGGGTCTTTCAGCCAAGTTTAGAGGCAAGCATGTGGGGCCAGTGCTATGATGTGTCGCGTCAACTCGTACAACGAGGAGAAGCTTGATTTTACTACACGCCTTCTCCCTCACCCATGCGCGCGGTTGCTCGTAAACGAGGACAGGCTTTTGCTTAGTAGTACTTCTACAACAAGCTATCTGTCCCGCTCGCGGTGGATGGACATGCAGCAGTGGATTCGACACTGTAGAAGCAGTAGTAGTAACATCATTGTTCGTCTTCTCGAAGAGGCGAAGAGCCAAGCGCAAACCGAATGTTGCAGTTGCGAACATTGGAGCATGCATATAGCCAGGCTCTTGCATGAGACAAAATTGCTATGTGAGCCCACTATTGTACTAGTACGTACATCTACTTGCTAGTATAGCCCTGTAAACCAGAAAGGAGTATTTGCCCTTCTAGAGATTTCAACAAGTGACTAGACTACACCGAGACGGGGTACATATGGAGCAAAATGAGTGAATCTGCACCGTAAATAAATACGTACTAGTTCTATCATTTTCCTCTCCGAGGTGCACAATATTGAGTATACTGACTAGTCTCTTTTTGACACGCATTTACATTTTTTTACACGGTACAGACGCAAGCGCTCATATACACGCGCATACACTCACCCCTATGAACGCACACATGCACGGCACTATCATCTTGAAATTTACGAAGTCACCATAGGCACCTCGTCGTCGACGGGTCCATAGGTGCTTGAATGCCAGGGAGGGAGAGGGTAGCGGTCCCTGAGACGTTGAACGGTCAATGATGCATCCTCAATTACATGAAGAGGGAATTAATTGGAGAAGCAGAATAGAGCTAGCACGATGTGAATGCAACAGAGTTTGGACTCTCATATAATAAAGGCGCCCCACCACTCCAATCCATCTACTCCCAAGTCTCTGCGCAACACTGCTCACTCCAATCCAAGACTAAGTGACCAGAAGCCACAAGCACCTATGGAGGTGGACGCGAGCGGCAGTCGGCTGTGCCAAATCATCCAAGGCGCCGGCCTGCGGCCCCGCACCGCGCAGCGTTTCCAGACAGTGCTGGCGACCGCAGGCATCATAGCCCTCACCGACGCCGGCTTCGCCTCTCGCATGGACGACATGATGGTCAACTCCATCCGCAAGTTCACCGCCGTCAAGAAGCGCACAGACGACCTTGCCGTACTGCTCCAGCCCGCGGCCCAGGCTCCTCATTGCCTGCCACCCTCATCGGCCTCCATGGTGACGAACTCTTTCAAGCCCTGGTGGCCCTACAGGTGTCGAAGGTCGCGACGAAGAATGTGCACCTCGAGGCCGCGCTCGCCGTGCATCGCCTCGCCATGCAAGAAACCGTCAACCTGCACATCCACGTCTATGAGGAAATTGTTGGGGAACGTAGTAATTTCGAAAATTTTCCTACGCACACGCAAGATCATGGTGATGCACAGCAATGAGAGGGGAGAGTGTTGTCTACGTACCAACGCAGACCGACTGCGGAAGCGATCACACAACGTAGAGGAAGTAGTCGTACGTCTTCTTCCCGATCCGACCGATCCAAGCACCGTTACTCCGGCACCTCCGAGTTCTTAGCACACGTTCAGCTCGATGACGATCCTCGGGCTCCGATCCAGCAAAGCGTCGAGGAAGAGTTCCGTCAGCACAACAGCGTGGTGACGATCTTGATGTACTACCGACGCAGGGCTTCGCCTAAGCACTACAACGGTATGATCGAGGTGGAATATGGTGGCAGGGGGCACCGCACACGGCTAAGGAACGATCTCAAGGATCAACTTGTGTGTCTTGGGGTGTCCCCTGCCCCCGTATATAAAGGTTGGAGGAGGGGGGGCCGGCCGGCCAGAGAGAGGGAGGCGCAGGGGGAGTCCTACTCCCACCGGGAGTAGGACTCCCCCCTCCAATCCTATTCCAACTAGGACTCTCAAGGGGGAAAGGAGAGAGAGGGGGGCCGGCCCCTTCTCCTAGTCCTACTAGGACTTGGGGAAGGGGGGGGGCGCCGGCCAGCTATGGGCTGCCCCTTTTCTCTTTTCCACTAAGGCCCAATAGGCCCATTAGTCTCCCGGGGGGTTCCGGTAACCCTGCCGGTATTCCGGTAAAATCCCGATTTCACCCGGAACACTTACTATGTCCAAACATAGGCTTCCAATATATCAATCTTTACGTCTCGACCATTTCGAGACTCCTCGTCATGTCCGTGATCTCATCCGGGACTCCGAACAACCTTCAGTACATCAAAATGCATAAACTCATAATAACTGTCATCGTAACGTTAAGCGTGCGGACCCTACGGTTCGAGAACAATGTAGACATGACCGAGACACGTCTCCGGTCAATAACCAATAGCGGGACCTGGATGCCCATATTGGCTCCTACATATTCTACGAAGATCTTTATCGGTCAGACCGCATAACAACATACATTGTTCCCTTTGTCATCAGTATGTTACTTGCCCGAGATTCGATCGTCGGTATCCAATACCTAGTTCAATCTCGTTACCGGCAGGTCTCTTTACTCGTTCCGTAATACATCATCTCACAACTAACATATTAGTTGCAGTGCTTGCAAGGCTTATGTGATGTGCATTACCGAGAGGGCCCAGAGATACCTCTCCGACAATCGGAGTGACAAACCCTAATCTCGAAATACGCCAACCCAACATCTACCATTGGAGACACCTGTAGTACTCCTTTATAATCACCCAGTTACGTTGTGACGTTTGGTAGTACCCAAAGTGTTCCTCCGGTAAACGGGAGTTGCATAATCTCATAGTTATAGGAACATGTATAAATCATGAAGAAAGCAATAGCAACATACTAAACGATCGGGTGCTAAGCTAATGGAATGGGTCATGTCAATCAGATCATTCAACTAATGATGTGACCTCGTTA
>NW_024112487.1:0-17535 GCF_003073215.2 Triticum urartu | reverse complement strand
TATTTTGTAAGAACTTTCAACTTACGAAATAAAATATCATTTTAATTTGATGAGTTAATAGTACGTGGGATATTATTATTTTTTAGGCTAGACGTTGGACAGTTGAGTTGGTTCTAGGGGAAAGTACTGGGAGAAAACTCAGTTTACATAAAAAAAGTGAGAGAAAATTCAGAGACCTGCTGGGTCCACCTGAGGAGGGGAATATGTTGGGAGGAGGGAGATTCAAAGCACGGCAGCAGAGTGAACTACTTTTTCTTACGGACAAGTGAACTAGTTTACATACATAAGCAAATAGCCACTAAAAAAAGCAATCAGGTAATGGGTTCTTAAAAGAAATATTTCGGACAAAACAGATAATTACGACACATAGGCTAATGCATGAAACACTCAGATGATAAAGGTGCTTATAAACAGATAAAGTACAGCATCTAGACCTTCCTGGCACGCTTGATCATGACGCTGCGGCTGTCTGTGTACTCGTCGGTTACGGGAAGCAGACACGCCCTCATGTCCAAGATCTTCCTGTACATGTCGTAGCATCCATATGCGTCCTTGGCCGCGTAGGTTATGTAGGCTAGATTCAGAGGTACCTCCCACGTGTTCAGGTCGTCTTCTTTCATGTTGGCGCACCAGGGGTCGATGATGGTCTTAGCGAGGTCAACCATCGAGTCCTTCTCCTGCCTGTTGCTGATGATCTTGTATTGCTTCTGGATGTCGACAAGCTTGTTGCACCAGATGGCCGAATCGTCGCGTTCTTCCTTCTCTCCACCGTAGCGAAGGTGCAGTCGGCGCTGCCGTTGAAACGGGCGAATGCTCCAGAACCTGGTGCAGCCATAGGACTGAGGCGAGGCAGAGCTTCACTGAGTCCGTATCGTTGGTGTACATCACATTCAACTTGGTGCAGCCATAGGACTGAACGGCAAACTCAAAGGGGAACTCCTTGCTGAAGTCCATATCCAGCAGGCTCACCCCTCGGATCGCCATTGGAGTCTCTTCGAGTGAACGAGTGTGTAGGCGGCGGCAGCAGTTTGTTTTTCAGCTCTTGGGGAACTGGATTCAACAGTAAGCTGAGTGTGTACAGGCGACAACAGTTACTACCCCTCCCTCGTCCGCTGCACGCCCGGCAGAAGATGCACCCTCGGCCACACATCGGTTCACGAGCGGGTCTGTATTGGTACTGTAATAACAAGAGTTAGTGGTCACTTTACTTAAATTTAATTAGCTTTAATAGAAATTTATACTTAAAACAAGCAATGCATTCGCTCGTTCTATCAGTGCCACAGGATCAACATGCACAACAATTAGAATAATTATTATCAGGACGCACACGATCAGCACATTCGGTGCACTTTCACAAAGATAATACTCCCATGTTTGAACTGTTTGTTATGGTTGTTGTCCTCTGCATCATCATGCCATGTTTCCCAGCTTGCAAGATTCAGAACCAACAAATAAGATCCAAATAATAAGTACAACAAAGATGCCTACACATCTCATTGATTCCCAGCTTGCAAGATTCAGAACCAACAAATAAGATCCAAATAATAAGTACAACAAAGATGCCTACACATCTCATTGATTCCCAGCTTGCAAGATTCGGAACCAACAAATAAGATCCAAATAATAAGTACAACAAAGATGCCTACACATCTCATTGATTCCCAGCTTGCAAGATTCAGAACCAACAAATAAGATCCAAATAATAAGTACAACAAAGATGCCTACACATCTCATTGATTCCCAGCTTGCAAGATTCAGAACCAACAAATAAGATCCAAATAATAAGTACAACAAAGATGCCTACACATCTCATTGATTCCCAGCTTGCAAGATTCGGAACCAACAAATAAGATTCAAATA
Organism: Triticum urartu; assembly: GCF_003073215.2. NCBI lineage: Eukaryota > Viridiplantae > Streptophyta > Magnoliopsida > Poales > Poaceae > Triticum > Triticum urartu. Next base: position 15,675 of record NW_024112487.1, on the reverse strand, counting down.
ATAAGTACAACAAAGATGCCTACACATCTCACTGATTCCCAGCTTGCAAGATTCAGAACAAACCCATTAGAGCCTTTTGATAAAGTGAATATCGGGATTAAATCCATCTTGGCTAGCCATGTCATACAATCGAAGAACTTGGCGAATGCTCTTGACCGTCACAACATATGTAGTTGAGTATTCCTGTTTGCACAGCATGTTTGCACAACACAAACAAGGGACAGGAGAGCATGATTTCGCTTTAATAACGGCCTCCTTGAACTCAACCTCCAGCTCTACTTGGATGAGGTCTGCCTGGAGTTCCATGATTCAATTCATGCGCCTTTTTCTGCAGTTCACCTGAAATGAAGCAAAGATTGCATCATTCAGCTAGCAAGAAGTACTTGCTCTTGTGAGCTGGCAGGTTCTTCTTTAGTAGTTGCACTAAAATTGAGGAACATTAAGGTTGGCTGTCCGGCTCATGTAAGGTGCAACTATAATTTTCTTATCCTTTTGTGGAGTTCCACTAAAATAAAGTGCCGTTGTGGTGACAGTGACGGCTCCATCATGCAAAGGCTAATAAAATGTTTCACGAGATTACCAGCAGAAACTTGACGGAGATTTTGGAAACTCCAATCGCCATTTTGTGCAGTTCCACCAAAATTGAGAGATGTTGCCCACGTGACATTTTAGTTGAACTGCACAAGACACTCATTCCAAAAAAATGTTTTGTGCAGTTCACCAAAAGGTCACAATAGCAACAAGGTGAAATGGATATCCCTATCTGCACAAAAATATAGAAAGTAAATAGTTGCTGGTCAATAGGAATATACGAAACATATACAAAATGAAAAGAAGCATCTTAATTATGTTCATGGCAATCACGCAAGGACAGTAGAAATTTTAAAACGTCAGCAATGCTTCATGTTACCAGAAGCATTACGATCAACAATGAGATTCCTCAAATATGGGATTACTTTAATGGTGGCATTGCTTGTTTACCAAACACAGTAAATCAACAGCAGCTAAAGAGTTGGTTTAAGGGCATGGGACCATGGGGACACCAGGATAGTGAGCAGCGTAAAGGAGCAACTTACTTATCATACTGGGGAAAACAACAGGAGTGCCATTTGTAACACAGTTTAATTGCATCTTATCACTGGAGGCATTAGATTAACAATAACACTGGTTAGACATGTCCCTAAGGTAATAGTGTGATCGCTTCATTTTACATGCGCCCTTACATTAACAACAACAAAAGGTTGGTATAAGGACATGCGACAGTGGATGCATCAGCACAATGTACCTACAAGGAGGCATAAAGTGGTGATGCCGAGTTTGTTCATGCTATGTGAGGGCAGCAAACCTAATCCTGGAGACCTTGTACTATGTGAGGGCAACAAATCTAATCCTGGAGACCTTTTACTATGTGAGGGCAGCAAATCTAATCTTGGAGACCTTTTACTATGTGAGGGCAGAAAATCTAATCCTGGAGACCTTTTACTATGTGAGGGCAGCAAATCTAATCCTGAGACTTTTTACTATGTGAGGGCAGCAAATCTAATCCTGAGACCTTTTACTATGTGAGGGCAGCAAATCTAATCCTGGAGACCTTTTACTATGTGATGGCAGCAAATCTAATCCTGAGACCTTTTACTATGTGAGGGCAGCAAATCTAATCCTGAGACCTTTTACTATGTGAGGGCAGCAAATCTAATCCTGGAGACCTTTTACTATGTGATCGCAACAAATCTAATCCTGGACATACTCTGTTGACTTGTCCACCAGCCGCCACTTTCTATCCTTTTTTCAACCAATAATAGATATGTTCCTTATCCAGTTTGTACTGCGTTTTCCCATTATTTCCCTTTTCAACCAAGAGACCGGTTGGGTATCCGGTCTCTACTACTTTCACCATATTATTTCCTCTTTGAATCAAGTCCTAGATTCATGCTACAACTTCCCCCCTTTCTTCGTTGTTTGAACAAAGCCCTAGATTCGAATGCATGAAGTAGCTTTACCTCTAATAATACTAAAAATTTAGGTGGCTTTGGAAGAGCTGATGGGAGTAGAAAAAGATGCACATGCAGACACGTGGGGAGCTGGGGCAGTAGAGCAAGGCCGCTTTCGAAGAACTTATACCTGAGGGTTGCCGGGATGTCAGCGGCGGCAGGTCGGATCTGCGGACAATACGGCAGGGAGGAAGAAGGGTTGGAGGACCTCCCGAGCCGACGCTGTGTCGGAGAGAACGACATGGGCAAAGGATCGGGCCCCTCTGGCAGCTGTGGGTTTCCTCCCTTGGCGGCGATGACCGCGTGAACGATGCACCTTTTAGTCCTCTACACACACCGGCCGAAGGGATCCGGCCAGATCTGTGACCAACGGTGAGCAGAGAGAAAATGTCGCTACCGCTGTCTTGTTTATATCTGGAGAGGATGAGAGAATGAAGAGAACAACCGTAGTAAAGCAAGCGCTCAGGCCCCTGTGTCCATATATAGTGGAGTGATTATCTTTTCTCTCTCCACAACAAGCGTTTCAATTTGTGTACGTGACATTAAAGAAAAGAAACTATCTATTTAAGGTGACTACTGTATGACTCCAACTTACTACTAGTAGTACTACAGTATTGTTCACTTGTGCTCCCTGCCCCTCCATTCATTGAACAACTCCACGGGTGAATAAACATATAGTAAGTATTGTATTTATATAGAACGAACAAGCTCGAACTATTTTCGCGTAGTTAAAAGTCGAGGGCGGGTGAGGGAGTCCTGGATTAGGGGGTGTCCGGATAGCCGGACTATACCTTCGGCCGGACTCCTGGACTATGAAGATACAAGATTGAAGACTTCGTCCCATGTCCGGAAGGGACTTTCCTTGGCGTGGAAGGCAAGCTTGGCGATACGGATATGTAGACCTCCTACCATTGTAACCGACTCTGTGTAACCCTAGCCCTCTCCGGTGTCTATATAAACCAGAGGGTTTTAGTCCGTAGGACAAAGAACAACAATCATACCATAGGCTAGCTTCTAGGGTTTACCCTCCTTGATCTCGTGGTAGATCTACTCTTGTACTACCCATATCATCAATATTAATCAAGCAGGAGTAGGGTTTTACCTCCATCGAGAGGGCCCGAACCTGGGTAAAAACATCGTGTCCCTTGTCTCCTGTTACCATCCGCCTAGACGCACAGTTCGGGACCCCCTACCCGAGATCCGCCGGTTTTGACACGGACATTGGTGCTTTCATTGAGAGTTCCTCTGTGTCGTCACCTTTAGGCCCGATGGCTCCTCCGATCATCAACAGCGACGCTGTCCAGGGTGAGACTTTTCTCCCTGGGCAGATCTTCGTATTCGGCGGCTTCGCACTACGGGCCAATTCGCTTGGCCATCTGGAGCAGATCGAAAGCTATGCCCCTGGCCATTAGGTCAGATTTGGAAGTCTAAACTACATGGCTGACATCCGCGGGGACTTGATCTTCGACGGATTCGAGCCACAGCCGAGCATGCCGCACTGTCACGAAGGGCATGATTTAGCTCTGCCGCCGAACAGTGCCCTGGAGGCCGCGTCCGCATCGGCTCCGACCCTTAATTCGGAGCCAACTGCGCCGATCGAGGATGGGTGGTTGGACACCGCCTCGGGGGCTGCAATCTCTACGGCGATCGAGCCGAAGACCAGCCCTGTCCTCTGCGAAGCTCGTGACTCCAAAGAGCCGGACTCCTCTCCGGACTCCGAGCCCTCCGCGCCCCTGCCAATCGAATCCGATTGGGTGCCGATTATGGAGTTCACCACCATGGACATCTTTCAGCACTCGCCCTTCGGCGATATTCTGAATTGACTAAAGTCTCTCTCTTTATCAGGAGAGCCCTGGCCGGACTACAGTCAGCAAGGTTGGGACGCGGATGATGAAGAAATTCAAAGCCCACCCACCACCCACTTTGTAGCCATTGTCGATGATTTAACCGACATGCTCGACTTCGACTCCGAAGACATCGACGGTATGGACGCCGATGTAGGAGACGATCAAGAACCAGCGCCTATAGGGCACTGGAAAGCCACCTCGTCGTATGATATATACATGGTGGACACCCCAAAAGAAGGCAATGGCGATGGAACAGCGGAGGATGACTCCTCCAAGAAGCAGCCTAAGCGCCGGCATCAGCAGCACCGTTTTAAATCCCGCCAAAGCAAAAACGTTGATTCCGGCACGGGAGATAATAACACCCTGGACAATGCCGAAGAAAACCCCCTCCAACAAGATTCAGCACAGGAGGATGGAGAGGCCAGCCCTCATGAGAGAGCGGCAGACAGAGAGGTTGAGGACGATAATTATATGCCTCCCTCCGAAGACGAGGCAAGCCTCGACGACGACGAATTTGTCGTGCCAGAGGATCGCGTCGAACAAGAGCATTTCAAACGCAGGCTTATGGCCACGGCGAGAAGCCTCAAGAAAAAACAGTAACAGCTTAGAGCTGATCAAGATTTGCTAGCCGACAGATGGACTAAACTCGAACGCCCCTCCAAGAGCTACCCAAAGCGCAGGTTGCTACCCCGACTAAATGAGGAAGCGCCTAAACCTACATCACCAGCGCATGATGCGGCTGACTGGCCACCTCGTGGCCTCGACAGAGAGGCCTCTCGGCCCTCCACTCAAGCCGCACCCCAGCGCCGCTCAAAAAATACCAAGGCACGGGAAAATGCGCCAGACCTGCGAGATATATTGGAGGACAAGGCAAGGAAAACAAGATCGATCTATGGATCGCGTGGGCGCCCCACGGCACGAGACGGTAATCGTCACTCCGGATACAGTAAATCCGGCTGGGCCGAACACAGTAGACAAAGCTCGTTTGAGCTGCGTCGTGACATAGCCCAATACAGAGGCGCCGCACACCCACTATGCTTCACAGATGAAGTAATGGATCATCAAATCCCCGAGGGTTTCAAACCCGTGAACATCGAGTCATACGATGGCACAACAGATCCTGCGGTATGGATCGAGGACTATCTCCTTCATATCCACATGGCCCGTGGTGATGACCTATACGCCATCAAATACCTCCCACTCAAGCTTAAAGGCCCAACTTGGCATTGGCTTAACAGCTTGCCAGCAGAATCAATTGGTTGTTGGGAGGACCTGGAAGCCGCATTCCTTGACAATTTCCAGGGCACTTATGTGCGACCACCAGACGCCGATGACCTAAGCCACATAATTCAGCAACCAGAGGAATCGGCCAGACAGTTCTGGACTCGGTTCCTAACCAAGAAAAATCAAATCATCGACTGTCTAGACGCTGAGGCCCTAGCAGCCTTCAAGCATAACATCCATGACGAGTGGCTTGCACGGCACCTGGGACAGGAAAAGCCAAAATCTATGGCAGCCCTCACGACACTCATGACCCGCTTTTGTGCGGGAGAAGATAGCTGGTTGGCGCGTAGCAATAACATGACCAAGAACCCTGGTAATTCGGATACCAAGGACAACATTGGCAGGTCATGTCGCAACAAGCAAAAGCGCCGCATTAACGGCGACACTGCTGAGGATATGGCAGTTAATGCCGGATTCAGAGGCTATAAATCCGGTCAGCGGAAAAGCCATTCAAAAGAAATACTCTGGGCCTGTCCAGTTTGGACCGAATACTCGACCGCTTATGCCAGATACATGGCACCCCCGAAAAGCTAGCCAATCACAAAAATAGGGATTGTTGGGTGTTCAAGCAGGCAGGCAAGTTAAATGCCGAAAATAGAGACAAGGGGCTGCATAGCCACGACGAGGAGGAGCCCCGGCCGCTGAACAACAGTGGACAGAAGGGTTTTCCCCCACAAGTGCGGACGGTGAACATGATATACGCAACCCACATCCCCATGAGGGAGCCAGTCGCCCCAAAGTTCATCCCATGGTCCTCCTGCCCGATCACTTTTGATCGAAGGGACCACCCCACTAGCATCCGTCATGGCGGGTTCGCCGCATTGGTTCTACACCCAATTATTGACGGATTTCACCTCACTAGAGTCCTTATGGACGGCGGCAGCAGCCTGAACCTGCTTTACCAGGATACAGCGCGAAAAATGGGCATCGATCCCTCGAGGATAAAACCCACTAAAACGACCTTTAAAGGCGTCATACCAGGTGTAGAGGCCAACTGTACAGGCTCAGTTACACTTGAAGTGGTCTTCGGATCTCCGGATAATTTCTGAAGCGAGGAGTTAATCTTCGACATAGTCCCGTTCCGCAGTGGCTATCACGCACTGCTCGGGCAAACCGCATTTGCCAAGTTCAATGCGGTACCACACTACGCATACCTTAAGCTCAAGATGCCAGGCCCTCGAGGAGTCATTACGGTCAATGGAAACACCGAACGCTCTCTCCGAACGGAGGAGCATACGGCGGCTCTCGTAGCGGAAATACAAAGCAGCCTCTCAAGGCAATTCTCCAGTCCGGCCATTAAACGCCCGGGGAACGTCAAGCGCGCCCGGAGTAACCTACAACAAGACCGCCTGGCACGTTCCGAGCAGGCGTAGCAATGCGGCCCCAACCCCAGCCCTCGCGAAATTGCGAAACCAGTGCTGCACGTACATAACTACGCTCTGGAAATACCATGGGCACAGGGGGAGGGGCACCATCACGGCAGGGCTTAAACCGCACTAGGGGCTGCCGATTTCTTCATTTTCTCTTACTTTCAGGACTCCATTCTTCGGAAGGCCTAACCGGCAGTACAATTGCCGAACAAATGATGCAAGAACCATGGAAGCAGAAAGCTAGGCCGCATTATGGAACTCCCAGGTGGTCTCTATAACGAGCAGTATACCCGTTTCACATACCATTCCGTAGCCTGCCCCTGGAAAGGACATGTTAAATAGTCCCACCTTTTGCTTATCGCACTATTTGTATCGTTCTGCTTGGATCGCAGCTTTTTTAATAAACAATTTATAGCTTTTGTCTATTTTTGCATTAATCTTTTTTATGAACATATGTTCATTAATGACATATTGCACCCGTACACTTTGGTACGGCCAATATGCCAGGGGCTTAAGTACCCCACAATATGGTGTGAGAAGTCCGAACACTTTCACAAGTGCGGCACCCCGAACTTATAGCATTATATGCATCGGCTCCGAATCATGTCTTGGGTCAATAGTTGGGTTTGCCCAGCTCCTATGTTTTGGTGCCTTACGTTCCGTTATATCGGCTAAGGTAGCACTAGGAGAACTACTGCGATTGTGCCCCAGTTGAGCTGGGCTAAGCACCTCAGTAGAGAAAGCTAAAATTGACCATCATGATGAGGCGAGAGTTGGTCGCTGTTCGAGAGGTTTTCGAGTCCCTAAAGACTTATGCTGCTTAGAGCGAGGAGTCGGCTTTGTCTGGCCTAGGCGTGGATAGCGCCCCGAACTCGGTCTTCCGAATACTAGGGGCTTCGCCGAAATTTAAAATTATAGAATTCTATGGCTAAGTGAGAGTGTTCAAGCATTATAGTCCGATTGCCTTGTTCGTTGTGTTGAGCGCCTCCCTCGAAGGACCCAAGAATGGGAAAAAGAGTGCTCAAGTTTATCCCGAACACCCCAGCACTCGTGGCATGGGGACAGAAGCCGACGACTCGCCATCTCTCAAATTTGATAAACGACCGCACAGAAGGTAATATTTTAAATTCAAAAGCGTTGCTGAGCACATATGAACAAGTTTACAGCCTACAGGATCACAAATGCGAGTTTACTCAAAACTTAAATCTTTGGAGCATTCATCCGCTATAAGGCGGGAACCCTTCAGGACGCCCTCGTAATACGCTTCCGGGACACGATGCTCCTTGCCCGGCGGTGGCCCGTCCTTCACCAGCTTCTCCGCATCCATCTTGCCCCAGTGCACTTTAGCACGGGCAAGCGCCCTACGGGCACCTTCGATGCAGATGGAGCGCTTGACGACTTCAAGCCTCGGACAGGCGTCCACCAGCCGCCTCACCAGCCCAAAGTAGCTCCCAGGCAGGGCCTCTGCAGGCCATAGCCGAACTATAAAGCCCTTCAGGGCCTGTTCGGCCACCTTGTGGAGCTCGACCAGTTGCTTCAACTGGTCGCTCAAAGGCACCGGGTGTCCGGCCTCAGCATATTGAGACCAGAACACCTTCTCTGTCGAGCTGCCCTCCTCGGCTCGGTAGAAAGCGGCGGCATCGGATACGCTGCGGGGCAAATCTGCGAATGCTCCTGGAGAGCTCCGGATTTGGGTAAGTAACAAGTAATTAACTTTCACATGCTTGCTTTGCATAAAGAAAGCCTTACCCGCCGCTATCTTCTTCATCGCCTCAACCTCCTGGAGGGCTTTCTGGGCCTCGGCCTTGGCAGACTTTGCGCTTTCGAGGGCTGCCGCAAGCTCGGACGCTTGCGTCCTTGAGTCAAGCTCCAAACTCTCGTGTTTTTTCACGAGAGCCTGGAGCTCTTTCTGCACCTCCTCCACCTGCGCCTCCTGCTTTCCTCTCTTTGTGCGCTCCGCGGCCACTTTGTTTTCAGCCTCGGACAGCGCTTTCTTAAGGGTTGCCACCTCGGTCATGGCCCCTATAATAGCATGTTGATCCTGTCATTTTTTGCAACCACATCTTCTCTATACACTTGCGTAAGGTATTACTTACCTTCCTTCTCCTCGAGTTGCCTCTTGGCATGGCCGAGCTCGTTCTTGGACCGCGCGAGGTCTTGCTTCAGCGTACCCACCTCCGCAGTCAGTGCGGCGGAGGCCAGCAGCGAAGCCTGCATACGCATATTGACTTGATTATGTTAGACTCCTGCGAATGTTATTAGATCCTCTATTCGGCTTTTCTTTCCGAACGCCGAACAGAGCATCAGGGGCTACTGTCTATGCGGTAATATTTTTACATATTCTTTACTTACCTCAAAGCCTGTTAGAAGGCTGACACAGGCTTCAGTTAGTCCGCCCTTGGCGGACCGAACCTTCTGGATCACCGCACTCATAATAGTGCGGTGCTCCTTGTCGATGGAGGCGCCGTTAAGCACCTCCATCAAATTGTCCGGTACCTCCGGTTGGATGGAGGTCACCGGCTCGGTAGGCTTGCTCCTCTTGGAAGGAGGCTGCCTACCGGAGTCCGGAACCGTTGAAGGTTCCGGCGCGGTGTCCGGCTCAAGGTCGGACTCGGAGCCCTTGGGGGACCTATCCCCTTTACGCCTGGGGTCCGGGAGGTCTCCTTGCGGCGCCTCCAGGACCACCTCCTCCTGGCTTGGCACTTGTTGGGACAGCACCTCGGCGGTGTTCGTAGGGTGGGGGGAGGTAGCGGGCGGAAGTGAATTCACGTCCGACAAATCCAGGGAGCCGCTCGACGACCCGTCGAGCCCGGCCTTGGGCGGACTGCATAGTCATATTCGGCGTAAGGAGGAGCTATGCAAGAAAGGAACACTATGAATTGCTCTTGTGTCCGAATACTTACAATCTCGCCAGGGGCTTGCCCCTATGCGGCCACTCCTCTTCGCCGTCGTTGGCATTGGTGGAGTAGTCTGGAGGAAGGGTCTTCCCCCTCTTGGACCCTTCGGCCTCCCCGGTTGGGGTGGCCTTCCTTTTCTTCCCTCCCCCCGCTGGAGGGGGAGAGGTTTCTTCTTCCTCCTCGTCGTCTTCACGAGAGTAGTGCGTCTCGGAGTCATCGGATGATGAATCTGACACCTCCAGGCGCCGGGCACTCTTTTGAGTCCCCGTGGCCTTCTTCTTGGCCTTCTTCTCCGGCACCACGTAGGGCGCCGGAACCAGCAGCTTCGCCAAGCGAGCATCGGCTGGGTCTTCGGGCAAAGGAGCCGGACAGTTGATCTGTCCGGACGTCCCTGCCAATCCTGTCAAAGGTAAGGGAGCTTAGATCCCGCATAGAGTCAAACTATGAAAAACTAATACCCTGTAAAAGGTAAAAATAGCTTACCGCACTAGCGTGACGCTGCGTGCTGAATCCGCGATCCTCGGTAGCGGATGCGGGAGCCTCGGCGCCCTTGAATAGCGCCTTCCAGGCATCTTCGTATGTCGTGTCGAAGAGCCTGCTCAGAGTTCGGTGCTGCGTCGGGTCGAACTCCCATAGGTTAAAGGCCCGCCGTTGACACGGGAGGATCCGGCGGATGAGCATAACCTGGACTACGTTGACAAGTTTGAGCTTCTTGTCCACCAGGGTTTGGATGCATGTTTGCAGTCCAGTCAGCTCTCCTTTGTTACCCCACGACAGGCCCGTCTCTTTCCAGGAGGTGAGCCGCGTAGGGGGTCCAGATCGAAACTCGGGGGCTGCGACCCATTCAGGGTCGCGCGGCTCGGTGATGTAAAACCACCCCAATTGCCACCCCTTTAGGGTCTCCACGAAGAAGCCCTCGAGCCATAGGACGTTGGGCATCTTGCCCGCCATGGCGCCTCCGCACTCCGCCTAGTTGCCGCGCACCATCTTTGGCTTGACATTGAAAGTCTTGAGCCATAGGCCGAAATGGGGGCGGATGCAGAGGAAAGCCTTGCACACGACGATAAACGCCGAGATGTTGAGCATGAAGTTCGGGGCCAGATCATGGAAATCCAGGCCATAGTAGAACATGAGCCCCCGGACGAATGGGTGGAGAGGAAAGCCCAGTCCACAAAGGAAGTGGGGAAGGAACACTACCCTCTCATGGGGCCTTGGGGTGGGGATGAGCTGCCCCTCTTCGGGAAGCCGGTGAGCGATATCGTTAGACAAGTATCCGACCTTCCTCAATTTTTTGATGTGTCCCTCCGTGACGGAGGAAACCATCCACTTGCCTCCCGCTCCGGACATGGCTAGAGAAGGTTGAGGTGGGGAGTGCAGACTTGGGCGCTGGTGCTCGAGTGCGCGGAAATGGATGAGCAAAGGAGGAAGAAGGCGTGGATAAAAAAGGTGGATCCTTATCCCCTTATATGGGCGGACGCAACTATGCGTCCCCACCAGCCTGGGAAAACTCGCTTATCTCCCAAGCACCGTAATCAATGGCGCGGTTGGGTTACCCACGCCCGTATTGATGAGAATCCCAGAATAAGGGGACACGATCTCTGCTTTGACAAGACATGCCAAGGAAACTGCCTCCCGAAACACGCTGAGGTGGGGCAGTAAAAACGATTTGAATAAAGGCTTGGCCGTGGTGTGATGTCACGCTACGGAATACGTCAGCAGATTAGATTTGTGTATATATCATTCTCTCTATGGCAATATGTGGATACTTATTTTGCAGAGCCGGACACTAACCTTGTGTTCAAAATCTTCTACGAAGTACTTGGAGGAGGAACCCGCCTTGCAATGCCGAAGACAATTTGCGCGCTGGACTCATCGTCATTGAAGCCTGGTTCAGGGGCTACTGAGGGAGTCCTGGATTAGGGGTTGTCCGGATAGCCGGACTATACCTTTGTCCGGACTCCTGGACTATGAAGATACAAGATTGAAGACTTCGTCCCGTGTCCGGAAGGGACTTTCCTTGGCGTGGAAGGCAAGCTTGGCGATACGGATATGTAGATCTCCTACCATTGTAACCGACTCTGTGTAACCCTAGCCCTCTCCGGTGTCTATATAAACCGGAGGGTTTTAGTCCGTAGGACGAAGAACAACAATCACACCATAGGCTAGATTCTAGGGTTTAGCCTCCTTGATCTCGTGGTAGATCTACTCTTGTACTACCCATATCATCAGTATTAATCAAGCAGGAGTAGGGTTTTACCTCCATCGAGAGGGCCTGAACCTGGGTAAAAACATCGTGTCCCTTGTCTCCTGTTACCATCCGCCTAGACGCACAGTTCGGGACCCCCTACCCGAGATCCGCCGGTTTTGACACCGACAGGGGGGCTTTTCCCCGGCAGTACACGCGGCAGTTTTCGGGTAGGCGGTTTGACAGAGAGGCGAGGAGGGTGAGCGAGTGGGGCTGTGCAATTTGACGGCACGTTACTGCTGGAAAGACTTGTGATATGACCACTCACTATAGTCATGAATTACTGGCGCTCCGACCGGGGTGATGCCCCCCTTCCGTTTCGCGCTCTAATCTGGTGCATGACACGTCGACCCGAATGCTGGCTCTCCCACATGTCGGAGTAGTAAGAAGGAGCAAAGAATGATGCGGTATATACTAGTACTATACTACTACTCAGGTCGGAGGAGTGCGAACCACGGTAGTCCAGTGAACCAGCAGTGCGAACCACGGTAGCCCAGTGAACCAGCAGTAGAAAACAATGTGGTGATATGGCCATAAAAAACAATGTGCTACGGTCCACACTGTAGCATGTACAGTAACACTCCTCTTTGTTTGGATCCCTGAGTTAGAGCTAGTTTGGGTTGAAATAGCCTCAAATTATCAAAACAAGAGCGGTTAGTTTGAGCTAGTTTGCTCTAACCCAGCTAAAAAAACTAGCCCGGTGGAGAGGTTCTAATTGGGTTAGTTATCCTCGGGCCCACTAAAAGAGAACTAAAAAAACTCCCTTGCCCGCACCCATTTCGCTCCCCCCTCTCGCACGATTCCTCTCTATTCCCCGTAGGGCCGCTCACCCTTTCTCTCCACCAGCCGCCCTCTCCTTCCGGCCTCCGCCGCCCTACTCCGGCCGCCCTCTCCCTCCGGCCTTCGAAGGTCACCCCGCTCCCCCTTCACCAGTCGTTTTTCTCCCTTTGTCGTGCGCGACGGCGGTGAATCTACCAGGGAGGTCGCAAGAAGGGTGAGTTTGTTCGTTCCTTCTCTGTCTCACGGCCATATCATTGATCTTGCTTGCTCTAGCGCTAATTCTGATTTGGAAAAGTAGATCCTGATCAAACTTGGTATAGATTTGTGGTGCACACATGGAATTGTTTGATGCTACTTGAGGAGGTAATAAATCTTTCTAGAGGCCCAAAGATTTAGGTCACCTTTCTAGGTATTTCAATTTTAGGCTTGCATTATTTCTAGAGGCCCAAAGATTCAGTTCACCTTTCTAGGTATTTCAATTTCAGGCTTGCATTATTCTAGAGGCCCAAAGATTCAGTTCACCTTTCTAGGTATTTCAGTTTCAGGCTTGCATTATTTCTAGAGGCCCAAAGATTCAGTTCACCTTTCTAGGTATTTCACTTTCAGGCTTGCATTATTTCCAGAGGCCCAAAGATTCAGCTCACCTTTCCAGGTATTTCAGTTTCAAGCTTGCATTATTTCTAGAGGCCCAAAGATTCAATTCACCTTTCTAGGTATTTTAGTTACAAGCTTGCATTATTTCTAGAGGCCCAAAGATTAAGTTCCCAGTCGGCGGCAAGCGGCCCTGCTACCCATGCTGGTGTCGACCTCAACTCGCAAGGGCCGGCGTCGGAGGGGTTCCCAGGGCTTGGGCTCTATAGAGCCTTCCTCCAAAGCGACGATGGCGAGCTCCTCCCTCGGTGCATGAGGGGCTCCGGGCTCCCTCCCTATCGTGAATGACTTCTATGATGAGTTAGCTCATTCTTTGTTTCATGAAGTGTTTTTTTATTTTGTGAAGCTTGATTGACGACTTGTATGTTCAAGTGGGATATCTCATTTGTATGGACAAAGTAAAAATTATCATGTTTTGCATGCTTGATTTGTATAGATAGTTTGTTTATGTCAATTGTGAGCGGGAGGAGGCCACAGAAGAGCCGGGCACACCAAGAGGGTGCTTGGATCCAAGGGACTTATTTTAGTCTGACTAAAAATAGTCTCTTTAAGAGGCTAAAGTTCCAAGCACCCCTGACTAAAGAGGGGCTAAAACTAGTCTTGAGACTAAATTTTTTTAGTCAGGGGTACCCCTACTAAAATGTGGATTAGTCCTCTCTCTCCTCATTTAACTCCTCTCCTTTAACACATGCGAGTTCTGGATTGGAAGGTTTGGAGGATAATAAATGCTCATTAACTTGATTTTAGTGTCTTTAGTATTTGGATCCAAGCATGGATGAGGCTAGCAAGTTTTAGTCCCACTACTTTTAGTCATGGAACTAAAACGTATCCAAGCACCCTCCAAATCCAGCACGAAATAGGGTCCAAAGTAGTCAAATGATTGAGATAGAGCATTTATTGTCAATCTAACCCTGCCATCCATACACCTCTTTGGTTTAGAGTTAGTTCAGGGTTAGAATCTAACACTAACCTCTAACTGAGTTAGAGTTCTCGTTGTCTCGGTTCATCGCCATCATACTTTCCCCATTCCTGTGTTTTTAGTATCCCGAGAATCAAAGAGGCCCTTTTTTGCGGTAAAAATCAAAGAGGCCCTTAGACTGGTTTCGGTCCGGTCATTTTTTATAAATGTGTTATGTCCAAAATTTAATGAGCGTGCTCCGGTTTCCACGAAAATAATCCGGTTTCATGTAGTAATTCATTCATTTATTTATTCTTCTGCGGGGGGTTTGCATGTAATTCGTTAGGTCTGAAATGTAAAGTACCCCAGCATATGCTCCGAGTCATGCATGCACTACGACCCAGATGCTCTATGTCCCGCATGTCGGTGAATGGGAGCACGTGGAAATAGCCTAGGAGTACATATAGGAGGATAAATGCGTGAAATAATATGTACTGTGAAGCGTAGCCGCGGTTCGAAAAGGAGACCTAAAGTGATGACAGCTATAGGTCGCACGCACCCAACTAGTGGTACTAGACATACGACTAATTTTTCCCTCAAAAAAAAGAGACACGAGTGCTCAGTGCTCCTATTCTATAAACACGAGTCCCATCTGACAACAGCGTCCGTGCTACAGCTAGCTCTCCTCCCTCGTTTCTCTCTTCTAATTCTAAACTCGGCCAACGCCCGGTGGGCGGGGTGGGTTTGCTCAACTGCGGCCCCACCTCACAGTGAAAACGTTATGACTGGAATAAAAATGCCATATACTCCCTCCGTTCATAAATATAAGCCTTTTTAGATACTATTTCAAATGGAATACAACATACAGATGTATGTAGACATAGTTTAGAGTGTAGATTCACTCATTTTGCTCCGTATGTAGTAGTCACTTGCTGGAATCTTTAGAAAGACATATATTTGGGAACAGAGGGAGTACTATACTAATAAAACATTAAGGCCACGAGGCGATGCAGTGCTGGTTACAAGAGGCAAGAAGAAGAGATGCATCCATCGACGACGTCCACCTCCTCGACTCAGGGCGCCGGCCCACCGAACGGCGCCAAGTAGCAGCGGCTTTCGTGGCCAGGTCGACGTGCTTTTGAACAATGGCGTCCAAAGATTCCAACCGCTGGAAGAAGGCCAACGTCTTTCTGTCCTCGCTTGCCTTGTAGTGGCCTATGTAGACGATTTCTGAAGGAAATATGCCCTAGAGGCAATAATAAAGTTATTATTTATTTCCTTATATCATGATAAATGTTTATTATTCATGCTAGAATTGTATTAACCGGAAACATAATACATGTGTGAATACATAGACCAACAGAGTGTCACTAGTATGCCTCTACTTGACTAGCTCGTTAATCAAAGATGGTTATGTTTCCTAACCATGAACAAAGAGTTGTTATTTGATTAACGAGGTCACATCATTAGTTGAATGATCTGATTGACATGACCCATTCCATTAGCTTAGCACCCGATCGTTTAGTATGTTGCTATTGCTTTCTTCATGATTTATACATGTTCCTATAACTATGAGATTATGCAACTCCCGTTTACCGGAGGAACACTTTGGGTACTACCAAACGTCACAACGTAACTGGGTGATTATAAAGGAGTACTACAGGTGTCTCCAATGGTAGATGTTGGGTTGGCGTATTTCGAGATTAGGGTTT
>NW_024112486.1:0-10671 GCF_003073215.2 Triticum urartu | reverse complement strand
CATGACGAGGAGTCTCGAAATGGTCGAGACATAAAGATTGATATATTGGACGGCTATATTCGGACACCGGCAGTGTTCCGGATGATTTCGGAGAAAACCGGAGTGCCGGAGGGTTACCGGAACCCCCCTCGAGAAGTAATGGGCCTTATGGGCCCTAGTGGAGAGAGAGGGGCGGCCAGGGTGGGCCGCGCGCCCCCTCCCCCTCTAGTCCAAATTGGACTAGGAGAGGGGGCGGCGCCCCCCTTTCCTTCTCCCTCTCCCCCTTCCTTTCCCCCTCCTAGTAGGAGTAGGAAAGAGGGGAGTCCTACTCCTACTAGGAGGAGGACTCCTCCTCCTTGGCGCGCCCTAGGGTCGGCCGGCCTCCTCCCCTTTCTCCTTTATATACGGGGGCAGGGGGCACCCCTAGACACACAAGTTGATCCACGTGATCGTTTTCTTAGCCGTGTGCGGTGCCCCCTTCCACCATACTCCTCGATAATATTGTAGCGGTGCTTAGGCGAAGCCCTGCGATGGTAGAACATCAAGATCGTCACCACGCCGTCGTGCTGACGGAACTCTTGCCCAGCACTTTGCTGGATCGGAGTTCGGGGATCGTCATCGAGCTGAACGTGTGCTAAAACTCGGAGGTGCCGTAGTTTCGGTGCTTGATCGGTCGGGCCGTGAAGACGTACGACTACGTCAACCGCGTTGTCATAACGCTTCCGCTATCGGTCTACGAGGGTACGTAGATCACACTCTCCCCTCTCGTTGCTATGCATCACCATGATCTTGCGTGTGCGTAGGAATTTTTTTGAAATTACTACGTTCCCCAACATAGTTAGGTCAACTAGATTGATTTTTCTTGCAATGGGAAGAGGTGCTTTGTGATGGGTTCGATCTTGCGGTGTCCTCTCCAAGTGACAAAAGGGACAACGAGGCATGCACATGTATCGTTGTTATTAAGGATAACAAGATGGGGTCTATTCCTACATGAATAGATCTTGTCTACATCATGTCATCGTTCTTATTGCATTACTCCGTTTCTCCATGAACTTAATACACTAGATGCATGCTGGATAGCGGTTGATGTGTGTGTAAGTGCATCTAGTGCCCCTTAGTGATTTTGGTGTATTGAAGACTTATAAGTTAAGTGACTAATGAGTTTGTGAGTGTACATAGGTCTATAAGTCTATGAGGAGTTTGATATTTATGATGAAAATCGACCCCTAAAAATGAATATCTTCAGCTGAAGACTTTGATTTTCTTGAAGACTTTGAAAGTGAAGAAATTGGTGTGATCGTGAAGACTTGATATTCATGCAAGGAATATGAAGCGTGAAGACTTCTGTTTTTGTAGTTTCATTTCCTCTTTCTTGAGTCATAGGAAACACCATACTGTTAAAGGGGGTCAAGGTAAAACTAAGGAAAAGTTTCCAAGTGATGCTCATCTCAAAATTCTACACCTACCCAATCCTTTTGAGTGAATCCATTGGAAATCTCATACAGTTCAGTCAATTTCTTTAGTGATAGAGACGAAGATCTTCTAGTCTCTAAGGAATTTGTTCTGACTGAGGAGTTAGGAATTCGCCAGTGCGGATTACCTACAAGTAAGGAACATGATAGCCCTGAGGAATTTGATACTCAAATATCTGACCGTTGTTGTGCTATGCGCCAGCCGTCCCAAAATATCTACCCATCTACGGTCATGCCATTGAAGGGCATTTATATCATATCATGTCGGGCTGCTCCCTAGGCTATAAATAGCCGCCCCCTACAACCACTAGCTAGTTGGCTGCTCCGAGAGAAACTGACACTTGTCAATTGAGAGCATCCCATCCTCCGAGGACTTTGAACTAAAATCATCAAGTGAGGAAAACCCAAACCCAAACACCTACAAACCCGAAGTGATTGAGCATCACTAAAGAGATTGTTCCTGTGTGGAACTGATGCTTGTTACCTTTGAGGACTATGCATCCTTTAGACGGTTAGGCGTCATGGTCTAGAGCATCCAAGAGGAAATTGTGGATCGCCGAGTGACCAAGTCATTGAAGGTTTGGAAGTCACCTGAAGACTTACCACGAGTGATTGGGCGAGGTCTGTGTGACCTTAGCTCAAGGAGAATACAGTGAGGACTGTGTGTCCGAGACTGTGTGTCCTCAGGTTTAAATACCTAGCCGCTCCAACCAGACATACGACTGTCACAGTAGTTGGAACTGGTCTACCAAATCGCTGTCTTCACCGAGCTAATGGTTCTATTTCCTCAACCCTTCCATTTCCTCATTCATATACTATTGTACTTGATCGTTATTGTTTGAAGACTTTGACTGAAGACTTTCTCAATTTCCTCAATCCTAATTCTTCATTCACTTTGTCTCAGCCTGCTTATCCTGTGTTTACGCTACTTGTACTATGTGCTTGTATTCATTTCATCATGATGATTGTGCTACTGCTCTGTTATGCTTGCATCTGAGTACTTATTCCGCTGCTAGTTGTTTGCGACTTAGGAATTTCCTCACCTTGAAATTCCTCAGTGACGAATTTGTAAAAATCTCCTATTCACCCCCTTTAGTCGATATAACGCACTTTCAGTGTGGAGTAATAGTAGTAGATGCAAGCAGGAGTCAGTCTACTAATCTTGGATGTGATGCCTTGATACGTCTCCAATGTATCTATAATTTTTTATTGTTTCGTGCTATTATATTATCTGTTTTGGATGTTTTATATGCATTAATATGCTATTTTATATTATTTTGGGGACTAACTTCTTAACCCAGAGCCCAATGCAAGTTTTTGTTTTTTCCTTGTTTTTGAGTTTCGCAGAAAAGGAATATCAAACAGAGTCCAAACGGAATAAAACTTTACGATGATTTTTCTTGGACCAAAGACACATGTAGGACTTAAGAACCAAGTCAGAAGAGTCCCGAGGCGACGACAAGGGTGCAGGGCGCGCCCCCAGCCTTGTGGATCCCTGGAGCTCCTCTAACCCTATTCTTCGGCCTATAAATTCCCAAATATTCCCAAATCCTCAGAAGCAACCATGAAAATACTTTTTCGCTGCCACAACCTTCTGTTCCCGTGAGATCCCATCTTGGGGCCTTTTCCGGCGATCTGTCGGAGGGGGATTCGATCACGGAGGACATCTACATCAACCCTATTGCCCTTCTGATGAAGCGTGAGTAGTTTACCTCAGACCTACGGGTCCATAGCTAGTATCTAGATGGCTTCTTCTCTCTCTATGTTCTTCAATACCATGTGTCTCCTCGATGTTCTTGGAGTTCTATCTGATGTAATATTCTTTTGCGGTGTGTTTGTCGAGATCCGATGAATTGTGGATTTATGATCAGATTATCTATAAATATTATTTGAATCTCCTCTGAATTCTTATACGCATGATTTGATATCTTTGCATTTCTCTTTGAATTATCGGTTTGGTTTGGCCAACTGGATTGGTATTTCTTGCAATGGAAGAGGTGCTTAGTTTTGGGTTCAATCTTGCGGTGTCCTCACCCAGTGACATAGTAGGGGTAGCAAGGCACATATTGTATTGTTGCCATCAAGGATAAAAAGATGGGGTTTTCATCATATTGCTTGAGTTTATCCCTCTACATCATGTCATCTTACTTAAGGCGTTACTCCATTCTTTATGAACTTAATACTCTAGATGCATGTTGGATAGTGGTCGATGTGTGGAGTAATAGTAGTAGATGCAGACAGGAGTCGGTCTACTTGACACGGACGTGATGCCTATATGCATAATCATTGCGTTGGATATCGTCATAACTTTGCGCTTTTTTATCAATTGCTCGACAGTAATTTGTTCACCCACCGTATTATTTGCCTTCAAGAGAGAAGCCTCTAGGGAAACTTATGGCCCCTGGGTCTATTTTCCATCATATATTTTCAGATCTATAAACCAAAAACCCCCAAAAATACCTTGCTGCAATTCATTTACTTTTATTTAGTTTTACGTTTTAGTAATCTTTTATACCTATCTCTATCAGATCTCACCATTGCAATTGACCGTGAAGGGATTGACAACCCCTTTATCGCGTTGGGTGCAAGTGTTTGATTGTTTGTGTAGGTGCATATATTGGAGACTTGCTTGTACCTCCTATTGGATTGATACCTTGGTTTTATAACCGAGGGAAATACTTATCTCTACTTTGCCGCATCACCTTTTCCTCTTTAAGGGAAAAACCAACGCAAGCTCAAGAAGTAGCAGGAAGAATTTCTGGCACAGTTGCCGGGGAGATCTACATCAAGCCTACCAAGTACCCATCATAAACTCTCATCTCTTGCATTACATTATTTGCCATTTGCCTCTCATCTTCCTCTCCCCCACTTAAAAAACGGTTTCAGAAAAATACAAAAATATCTGCCTTTTTATTCGCCTTCTTTCCGTATGCCTTTTTGCTCGTTTGCTGTCTTTGCTTGTTTTGCCATGTGCCTTCTATTTGCTTGCATCTTTGCTTTCTCAAAATCTATTGATATGGATCCACTTAAATTTTCTACTTGGATCATCTTCAATCCATATGTGCTCGTGCTGAAACTCCAACTAGTTTTGTTGAGGGAAAATCTTTAGATGGGCATGCTCATTTTGTGCATCACTGTTTGTCTGGAAAAGGGAGACTCTTATGGAATCCAATAAATTGTTTGTTATGTTATGCTTGGAATCTTTGTGAACTTTGTGATTTTACTTGTTGCTCTAAGAACCCTAAAAAAACACCTTCCCTACCTATGTGAGTTTAATGATAATGAAATCTTATCTTCTTATGAAAAGGGTGTTTATAGTTACTATGATATCGAACAAATTGAAGAATTTGTTGCTTTTAAGGGTTCTTATGAAGTTGCTTCTTTGATTGAGAAGTATGATATTACTCTCTACAAATCTGAAATTTTGACATACTTAGATATTGCTATGAAAACCATGCTCATAATGCCTATGTTAAGGAATTTATTGAGAGAATGACCGTTGCTTTGGAATAAAATAATGATATGCATGAATATATAGATAGTTATGATTCCGTTGATTTGATTGAAATATCCATTGATGAACATGATGCTTGCTATTCTTGTGGCCATCACTACTGCAGGATGGTCCAAACGCGACACTACGATCAGAGACCCTTCGACGAAACTGTGTGCGATGCCATAATCGCAAACGGTGGTGTAAAAAACCATCAAAAAATGTGCAAAACGTTTGCGATGACGGATGCTTCAAACACGGTTCAGATTTTAGTTGCGTGTGTGATGCAGGGCATACGGTTCAGTTCAATTAACTATTTGCGATGAGGAGGAACAAAAGAAATGGGCAGCCAGATGAAGGTGTGTGCAATATACAGCAGAGGTTTACTAGGATGAACTGTGTGTGATTAGGCAACATAATGGAAACGGTTCAACTGAACAAGATGTGTGTGATACGCGGCAAACAGGTCCGTAATCAGAAATGTGTGCGAAGACCAGTAATAACACGGACGATTGCTGCTAATAAGCCGTGTGATTTGCTCTGCCGACAGAAGAATAACACACACACACACACACACACATATATATAACTGAAATAAACATCCAATTACATAAGTGACTATACAGATCATTCGCACACACCTCAATAAATAATTGCATGCATTCTAAAGTAGGAGAAATGATCGTCTAGTCATCTACTTCTTGTGATGCTCCCGCCACAACTCTGTGGCTCGATCCCTCGTTTGGGGTAGGAAGAAGACACTTCCTCATGTCAATGATCCGCCTGTACATCTCGTAGCTTGTGTACGCGTCCTTGGCCACGTACTTGACATGTTGTTCATCCAGTCTCTAATGCCACACACTGTACCAGGCGTTCTTGTCCTTCTTGCTCTCATTCTTCATCTTTCATGTAGTAGGGGTCGATGATGGCTGATGCGAGGTCAACCAGGGAGTTCAATTTGTTTTTGTCGCTGCCCCAAACCTTGTAGTGGTGTCAGATGTTGACAAGATTCGGGCATTTCAAGCCCGAAACCTTAAGCGCTCCGTAGCGAAATTGTAGCCAGAGCTGTTGATAAACCTGGAGAAACGCTCGCATAGCCTTGTGGCAAGGTGGTAGTGGTAGACGAGGACATCATGTCACATGCACAACCGGGCAACGACAACCTTCTGGTCGTGCCCGACACGATCAATGGTGTACTCGAGGTCGAAGCCGACCACTTGGTACTTGTCCTCGGCAAGGAATTGCTCCATAGTTTGGATGGAGCTCTCCACCGAGACTGAATCGTTCGTGTACACCACCGAGAGGGCCTTCCCCCTCATGTGGGTGTCCACTACGTGATGCATGGTGAACTGCCCGCCGTTGTCGTCGTCGGCCGCTGGGATCGCTATTGGACCCACGAGGATCGCCATTGGAACCGCTGGATGTCCTCTCTGTACGTGTTGTCGTCGGTGTGCTTATTGTGTCGTGTGACGCGAGAGATGAAGGTAAATGGCCGCAGGAATAAATGGGGGCCGGGCAGCCTGGATTCTCTGTGTGTCCGCATGACAGTTTTTGCAGCGGGTAACTGCATTGTCGTGCCGCGCCCGGTGCAACCGCATGCACACGAATGTGCGTGATCGTGCGCCAGCCCCAAACACTGGCAGCGCGCGTGGAGGGACGCGGGTAGAGCACCCGGAGGGACACTGTAACGCCCCGAGACCGATGCGCCAGCTGTCTTCCAGTTATTCGCTGTTTGTTACCGTGTCATTCGCTTGAGTGTTGCATCTTGCCATGTCATCATGTGCATTGCATCATAATGTTTTCAAAACTTGCATCCGTCCGGGTTCCCCCAGTTCCGTCCGTTGTCCGTTCTGAGCCCAACCACACTCGCACGCACCCGCGGCATGTCCGAAATAGTATTTTATAAGTGGCTGGAGAATGTTCTCGGAATGGGATGAGAGTTGGCGTGCGGTCTTGTTATAGTGTAGGTAGACCGCCTGCCAAGTTTCATCGCAACCGGAGTCCGTTTGTTGCCCCAACGGATATTTATAGCGGCAATATAGCCGGTCTATCGTCGGATGTTTTTGGTCTCCGAAAACTATTGCCGGGCTTTTCCTCTCTTTCCTCCCTAGACCCTCTACACAACCCACTACTTACCGCCAGGCCCAACCTAACCTCTCTCATTAGCCCGTGGCCCTCCTCGCGCGCGTCCGAAAATTGTCCCGAACCCGACCCGGATAGTCATCACCGTTGGGTGCGGATCATCCCCAAACATCTGCAAAACATCACCGTTTTCTTATTTGGACTCCCTAGCCTATTTTTCCTGACCGTCTGATTTTGATCGGAGGGACGAGATAGCCCCTATCCTAACCAACTCACTATATAAACCAGCAACCCTAATTTCTAGGGAGTTGTCCCTGCCGCCGCACTCATCTTCCACACCTCGGGATCCCCATCACTTGAACCAAATCAAATCCATCTCCTCCTCGTTTTCACCACCAACCCAACCAGCGAGCCCCTCCTCCTCTCGATCTATAGCCCGAGCGCTCGACCCCCTCGTCCACGAGCTCGATCAGGAGAGGTGCTCCCGATCGTGCAATCCTCCTCCTCGTCCAGGACCACCTCTTCTCGCGGAGTCCAGCCGCCGGACTAGCAGCACCGCCCCGACGCACCTTGACGCCGAGCACCAACAGGAACTGCTCGCCGCCCCTGCTCCTTTTCTTCCCTTCCTTTTCCTCTGACTCCCCTCTCTTTCTCTTATCTGTCTCACATCTTCCCCGTGCACAGGAACACCATGGCCGCCACCCGTTCTAGCTTCGTCTCGAGCGCCACCAGCAGCAGCATCAGGCCGTCGCCCCAGTCGTTCCGCAGGTCGCCGTGCCCTGCCATCTCCGTCTCTCTCTCTTCTTCCTTTCCCTGTTTTCCCCTCTGAATGCTCTGTCTTTTTCTTCAGACAACACCACCATGGCTGCCCGAACCTGAAGCTTCACCGCTACCTCGTTCCACGCCCCGCCTCCGGCTAGATTGGACGTCCCCTGCCTCTAGCGCGTTGCCGTCCAGGACCCCGCAGGCCGCTCCACTCGCCAGAGTTGGAGTCCCGCAGGTCGCGACTCCTCGACCTCCATTGCGGCCTTCCCTGCCTCCATGGACGAGTCCAACACCTGTAGCCATGGGCGCCTCAAGCTAGGGATTGCCTTGCCGCCCTTGCAACCTTGGCCTCGCCTTCGCGCCTCAACCGGCCTCGTCGTCGCCGGGAACCCCAGGCTAGCCGCCGCCGCGCTAAGTCACCTGCTCCACGCCGGGCTCGGCTTCCTCGTCGTCTTCAGCAAACCAGAGCGCCAAAGCCCCCTGCCTCGCCCCGCTTGCCCGCGCCAGTCGTCGCCGGCGACCATCTCCGGGACCTCCTCCTTGACCCGCCGCTTCCCGCGCCAGCGTCGACCTCCCCTGCTTCCTCCTGACCAGCGTGCGTGCATTGACCGCACGAGGGCAGCGCCTAGGCCAGCCGCGCCAGTTTCAGTCAAGGCCTGCTAACCCTCCACGGGTCAAAGGCCTGTTGGCCCAATGTGAGCACAGCCCAACCCATCTCTGTTCGGCCCGCGCACGTTTTTTTTCAGTCCAGCGATTGACCCGCCGCTTCCCGCGCCAGCGTCGACCTCCCCTGCTTCCTCCTGACCAGCGTGCGTGCGTTGACCGCACGAGGGCAGCGCCTAGGCTAGCCGCGCCAGTTTCAATCAAGGCCTGCTAACCCTCCACGGGTCAAAGGCCTGTTGGCCCAATGTGAGCACAGCCCAACCCATCTCTGTTCGGCCCGCGCACGTTTTTTTTCAGTCCAGCGATTGACCCGCCGCTTCCCGCGCCAGCGTCGACCTCCCCTGCTTCCTCCTGACCAGCGTGCGTGCGTTGACCGCACGAGGGCAGCGCCTAGGCTAGCCGCGCCAGTTTCAATCAAGGCCTGCTAACCCTCCACGGGTCAAAGGCCTGTTGGCCCAATGTGAGCACAGCCCAACCCATCTCTGTTCGGCCCGCGTACATTTTTTTTTCAGTCCAGCGATTTTACCAATTTCCAGGGTTTTAATAATTTTACAGAAAGCCCCTTAGACATCATGCATATTATAACCCACCAACCGTGCATCATATTAGAATAAGTTATATATGAAACATGACTAGAATTTCGTCTAGTTTCATAATTTGCAACTTTCATCTATGTTTAAAATGTTTAAACTTGTTGTTTGCTTAATTTTGCTTAATTGCCATGTTAAAATGTTTTATTTCATAACTAAATAACCGTAGCTCCAAATTTAATAAACTTTATATGTAAATGGGGTATAAAAATGCCTAGTTTGACATGGTGTCATTACTTTGCATGTTTAATAACTCTAAAATTGTGTTTAGGGCAGAACAGTACTAACCCTAATATATGCATATGAGGAGTTTCCGGACTTGTTGTTTGTTGTTCCAGCCTCATTTAAACTTGCCTAGATAGGTAGTTTTCTTTTGCTTCACCTCTTGCCATGTTAATCAACATTTAATATTGTTGAGTACATAAACGAGATAGAACTAAATAAGTCACATGGTGTTTCGTCAATATGCAACGGAGTTGCATATTAAGCTCCACTTAATTTGTAGGATTGCTTGTGCACTTTGCCATGCCATGCTTCATTAATCCGGACATGCATCATACTTGGTTGTGCATCATGCCATGTTTATGTGATGGTTGTTTTACTATGTTGTTTGCTTCTTTCCGGTGTTGCCTCTTCGAGTTAGTTCCGATAATGTCGCATTTGTGAGGATCCGTTCGTCTACGTCCATTTGTCTTCTTCATGGACTCGTTCTTCTTCCTTGCGGGATCTCAGGCAAGATGACCATACCCTCGAAATCACTTCTATCTTTGCTTGCTAGTTGCTCGCTCTATTGCTATGCCGCGACACCTACCACTTGCTTTATCATGCCTCCCATTTTGCCATGTTAGCCTCTAACCCACCTTTCCTAGCAAACCGTTGTTTGGCTATGTTACCGCTTTGCTCAACCCCTCTTATAGCGTTGCTAGTTGCAGGTGAAGATGAAGTTTGTTCCTTGTTGGAACATGTTTATTTCTGGGATATCATTATTATATCTTGTTTACTTTAATGCATCTATATACTTGGTAAAGGGTGGAAGGCTCGGCCTTATGCCTGCTGTTTTGTTCCACTCTTGCCGCCCTAGTTTCTGTCATACCGGTGTTATGTTCCTTGATTTTGCATTCCTTACGCGGTTGGGTGTTATGGGAACCCCTTGACAGTTCGCCTTGAATAAAACTCCTCCAGGAAGGCCCAACCTTGGTTTTACCATTTGCCACCTAAGCCTTTTTCCCTTGGGTTTCGCGGACTCAAGGGTCATCTTTATTTTAACCCCCTGGGCCAGTGCTTCTCTAAGTGTTGGTCCAACCTGAGCGATGTCCGGCGCCCCCTGGGCAACGAGGGTCTATGCCAACCCGACGTCTGGCTCATCCGATGTGCCCTGAGAACGAGATATGTGCAGCTCCTATCGGGATTTGTCGGCACATTCGGGCGGCTTTGCTGGTCTTGTTTTACCATTGTCGAAATGTCTTGTAACCGGGATCCTGAGTCTGATCGGGTCATCCTGGGAGAAGGAATATCCTTCGTTGACCGTGAGAGCTTGTGATGGGCTTAGTTGGGACACCCCTGTAGGGTTTTGAACTTTCAAAAGCCATGCCCGCGGTTATGGGCAGATGGGAATTTGTTAATATCC
>NW_024112485.1:0-29821 GCF_003073215.2 Triticum urartu | reverse complement strand
AAACAACAAATAATAGTTTCTCTACAAATGTGAAATCCAGAGTTTAATTGAAAAAAGTTCTTCATATACGCGGGTTAGTTAGAATAGCCAAGAAAGATTCTATTCGGTTAGACAGTTTTTCAAGTTTATAGGATTTGTGTTTTGTATATACTATCTATCCTATCAACCCTAGCTAAGTTGTGAACTCTATAACGCCATCAACACTTGAACGTACTACAGTTCTGTTTGTTTGGACTCCCGACTGAATCATGGTAGGTGTACATTTTGTACTTAGTGCATGTCACACACACCATGATTATCTACTGATTGTTAAGTGCTAAGTATGTGTTGGGAAGATATCCAACTAGTTGGCTTGATATCAGGCACATGCAGGGGCGTACTCCAAAGTCAACTATATATCATGATGGTATCAAGCTTACATAAACAGGTAGTATCATGCATGTTCGTATGATAGTCCAGTATCAACTTTGAGGTCATGAATGGCAAACTGGAGGGGCTAATTTGTGAGTGCGTGTGCTTATAAATAGGGTCTCTAGCTAGCTAGTACTCACATCAACACAACCACGAGAAAACACTTCCATTTTTCTAGATAGAGCTTCGAGCCGCAACATCCGCCTTCCGCTCTCACTGGTAGAAAAAGGGCCTATAGTGCCGGTTCGTAAGGGCCTTTAGTCCCGGTTCCTGAACCGGGACTAAAGTGTCGGTACTAATGCCCTGACCTGGAGCTCCACCTTTAGTCCCGGTTGGTAACACCAACCGGGACTAAAGGAAATTTTATGATTTTTTTTTTTTTGAAATTTTTTTTTGAAAATTTTTTATTTTCAAACTTCTGAATTATTTTAACCACTAGTCTGTAATCACGACCCCTCATCACTTCTCAATTTATCCTCTAATCACCCCTCATCATTCTAAATCATCTAACTTCCTGAACGGTCACCCATCCCTCTCACTACTCCAGCCCGAGCACGCTTAACTTTCGGGTTCTATTCTCCTTCGTTTCCAAGTCTGCACTTGTTGTTTTCCTGACAATAGTAAGATGTCAATCCTATTAACCTTCAGAAATTTTGCTTGAGCATGAAGTGACACATTTCACTGTTTGAGTTTGAAACTATTGTTTTAAAAAACAATAATTATTTAGTAACACTAATATTTCTTGAATAATTAGTTTGACCATTGTTTGACCACAGTTTGACCAGATTTGACCAGATTTGACCAAAATTGAAATAACTAAAATAATTATTTAGTAACACTAATATTCTAGAATAATTAGTTTGACCATTGTTTGACCACAGTTTGCCCACTGTTTGAATTTTTTTCGATTTTTTCCACTCTAGATCTTAAAAGCCCCGTAACTTTTTTCTATTAGGTTTTTGAGTATTTTGAAAATGTTTAACGGGGAACCCCCCGTTAAATTTGGATGTAACTTTTGGAGTAGATGATTTTTCATAAAAAAACTTTTTCATCCGAGTTAGTATGCAAAAGTTATGCCCATTTTTACAAATTCCAGAGAGATTTTGCAAATAAAGTCAAAATTCACATTTGCAAATTTTCCCAACAACTAGACCACATATCACATGAGAAACTTATTTTCTTTTATTTTTTTGACATTTCCATTATTTTCTTTTATTTTTTTTTCAAACTGAAAAGGCGATCCAGGGGGGTAGAGTTTGAAAATGGGACCTTTAGTACCGGTTCGTGGCACGAACTGGGACTAAAGGTCTCAACCCCATTAGTCCCGGTTCGTGCCTCAAACCGGGACTAAAGGTCTAATCTTTAGTCCCGGTTTGAGGTACGAACCGGGACTAAATGTCATCGCACCCTTTAGTCCCGGTTCATGTCTTAAACCGGGACTAAAGGGCCCGAGTGAATCGGGACTAATGCCTTAGCCGCACGAACCGGGACCAATGCTCACATTAGTCCCGGTTCTAGACTGAACCGAGACTAATGGGTTGAGCCGGCCTGGACCATAGCCTTGTTTTCTACTAGTGGATCTTGCTATGGCTTCCAGCTCCGTGCTTAAGATGGCCGCCATTTTCATGCTGGCCCTATTCGCTGTCCAGGCGCTGATGGCTACGCCGGCGACGGCAGAAGGACTAGGTAACCGGCACAACCTTTTGGAGAAGTATGATGAGATGCAATGTCACGGATACACCACATGCAATATTGTATGCTTGTACCAAGCTTTTCAAGTATGCATCATCTATAGCCCTGTTGCATTCTGCAACACTTGGGCGTTTGGGTTCTGCAAGGACAAGAGATACTGAGGCATAAATAGCAGTGCAGCTCCTTTTGGGATGCATGCACAACTACACGAGCAACTCACCTCATCAGTGTCAACTATTGTTCCTTGGTTATTGGCGTTGTGCGTTGCAAGAGTCCTAATATGTTCCTCCCTTTATTTCCAGCTATCATGTATCAGTGGCTTAACCAACTATTTAATTACTTCATTGTCTGTCATCATGGTACTTGCTTAACTAAAAATCCCCCGTCAGATACAAATGTATGTGTCGTGTGATTATAAAATGGTTCAGCCGCTGCATCATTTTTCGGTCCATGATGGCCATATAAGCATGCTCTTTCTACCCTTACCGATGAATCTTTCTTCATGAAAGACCATTAGTTTGACAGATTTGGCATGTGGTTTGACAGATTTGGCATGTGGTTCGACAAAATGCCATAAAAAATAAAGGATGCAAAAATATAAGGGAGGTTGAAGCTGAATCGGCACTAACATTGTAAATATTTTTCGTAGTGGACAAGACAAATACTACATAGGCATCGCCACACTCAGTTTCGCTAGATCATAGCAGATGATGCGATGTTTGACAACATATACATTCTAAACAGACACTCAAGGCCCATAGGGTGACCAGCGTTGTTTCCGTGTTAACCCGGGCCCACAGGGTACAAAAGTTTCTTCGTCTGTGAGTCCCTATCATGTGGAACCCATGTCAACTGCCGTGATTGCATTGGCTTTCAGGGACGAATACATCGAATCGGGGTTTTCGAGCGTTCTCTCCTTGTACCTTGAGTGCCCCAAACCCATTAAGGTCGACTTCCGACGCTCTCTAGTAGTCGTCCAGGTGCTTGGGTCATCCTTTTTCTGGCTAGAGTCGCGTTGGCATCGATCCTTTGGACATTTGATTCAATTCCCCAAGAGCGTCTTTCACTGCCCCTATGGCAGATGCTACCGAAAAGAGTTCCGGCATTGAGCGAGCATTTTCTTGGACTATCCTGATCAAACATCTCTCATGCCTCATTCTACCTTTGAAAACTGAAATTATATCCAGGTACGATTGATCCGTGGGAAGTCATTCCTTAGCCTCAGAAACCCGCAATTCCCAAATCAAAAGTCATATTTCCCGCTCCTCTAGTTTCTTGAACTACCACTGTCTCTTTTTCCATCAGGAATACTCCCAAAAAAGGGCTTCCATTTAAAGTGGAAAGAAAGAGACTGGTTCGTTCTCCCTCTTTGCCTTACGGTTAATTAGATTGTAGGTCCCCTCCCAGGCCTCGCACCAAGAGTCACTTGTCGAAAGTTGACCAAGAAGACAATAACTATCGAGGCAGGAATAGATAGATGAAACTCTAAAATGATTCACCTTCTTCTATGGTCATTCTTATTTTTCTGAAGTTGAAGTTGTGCTCGCCCATGTAAGCTTCATTAGGTTTGTGGACATCACAACCCCCATTCTCCTGTATCTCTTCAACATGCAAGCACTTCGTTAGGGCCGGTGGTTTTCTGAAAGTGGGTTCACTATTTACGCCTCCATGGAATCTGGCTAGCTCGAAGAGTCCCCAGATGACCTCGAGTTGCTCCTAGAACCTTGCTAGGCATGATCTATGGTTCTCTCCTCATTCCCAGTGATGTATTAATGATTAGACCATTCACCTTGAACGGAAAATCATTGAAGAGTAGTGAGGAAGGAGTTGGGTGTTTCTTAACTTCCATTGCCATAGTTGTTTTTTTAGACCAGGGGACGTTCCACCTACATTGCACCAATGATAATCACTCAAATCGAAAAATGGCTAAATAATTTGAATTTGCAGCCTCGGCTGTGACCAATTGTTTAGGGTGCTTATTTGGTGGCCAAATGACATCCGAGGAGCTCTTTACATACAAAATATATATCAAATTTTGTCTTCAAAGTTATGTACGCATAGTTTGAGTAGAAGTTGTATTTTGTATATATGAAGCTCATTTGATACTATTTGGTCACCAAACTATGCAAGCACCTAAAACACTTGTTCAATAAATGCCCCAAAGTTTATTTTGCTATTTGTTATGATTTTACTCTTCAGTGTGGATAAATTGCACTTCGGTGTAGCCACTAATTTTCCTTCCCATCCCGCATCTCTGAAGGTAGCAAGCTCGAGGTACTGGTCGGGAGTTTTTAGCTGGAAGGACATGGCTATCGTGACTCCAAGGGCATACCGATGCAGGGGTACTATTCTATGGACGAAGCCATTAGGAGATGCTTTTGACCATGATCCTTTTGACCGGCTATCGCAATACCCAAACATTGCTACATTAACATACATGAATTTGTATGACAGTGGGAAGTAACATCGAATTATGAAAATGACACAGGGAGACAATCTTCCCCGGCCCTTTCGGCCCGCATGATGCAAGTAATCTAGAATTATATGTATCATCAGGTATAGTGTTTGTGTCCGGGGGGGGGGATCCAGCGAGCCTTGTACTCTAAGTTTCTTGTTGGGGAATGTAGTATTTCAAAAAAATTTGCCCATGATCACACAAGATCTCTAGGAGAAGCATATCAACGAGCGGGGAGAGTGTGTCCACGCGTACCCTCATAGACTGAAAGCGGAAGTGTTTAGTAACGCGGTTGATGTAGTCGAACGTCTTCGCGATCCAACTGATCCAAGTACTGAACGCATGACTCCTCCGCGGTCAGCACCCGTTCAGCTCGGTGACGTCCCTCGTACTCTTGATCCAGTTGAGGCTGAGGGAGAGTTTCGTCAGCACGACGGCGTGGTGACGGTGATGATGAACTTACTGGCGCAGGGCTTCGCCTAAGCACTACGACGATATGACCGAAGTGTGTAATTGTGGAGAGGGGCACCGCACATGGCCACGTATATAAAGGAGGGGAGGGAAGAGGTGGCCGGCCCAAGGGGGCACGCCAGGTGTGGGGAATCCTATTAGGACTCCCCAGTCCAAGTAGGATTCCCCTCCTCTTTCCTATTCCTAGTAGGAGAAGGAGGAAAGGAGGAGGAGGAGAGAAGGAAAGGGCCCCCCCCCAAACCCTAGTCCAATTCGGTTTGGGCTAGGCGGAGGGGGCGTGCGCCACTCCCTGGCCGGCCTCCTCTCTTCCACCACTAGGCCCATGAGGCCCAATAACAGGCCCAATAACTCCCCCCCCCCCCCCCGGGAGAGGGGGGGAGGGTTCCGGTAGCCCCCGGTACTGGCCCGACACAAGCCGCAAAATTTTGTTTATAAGGAAGCCTTATCGTGTCTGCACGTGGATCTCAGCTTGCGGCCTAGGTACAGCAACGATGCTAGAAGGGGGTATTGTAGACCTGATAATTAACTTAAAAATATCATGGTATTTTTTTTACCCAAACAAAAAAGTAGTCGAAACATATCCCTGGTAATTTGTGTAAGGGTGTGTATAGGTCCCAGTCCATTTGGACTTAACCAAGTCTCAGTCAAGTGATATAGTATACGGAAAGAAAAAGGAAAAACTGAAAAGAATTTTTTATACGAATCTCAATGCAAGATCAATGTAATATAACATCGACTGAGACATAACAAAGTCTAAGTCAACTAAGACTTAACAAAACTGTTTGTGTAAGCACCATGATAAGGTACGTATTGCAGGCATGATAGCTTACGTGATCTATATGTGGTAACTTTTGACGTGAAAAAAAATTATCGAAACATATCAACATGGGATCTAGTTTTGAAGATCTCATCGCGACGAAACTTCTACATGAAATCAAATTTTGAATCGGAGCAACGATTTGAGCTATAAAACATTAAATTATGAATTTGAATGAAATCATTGCTGGCATCAACTATTTCGTCTCACATGCATGCATGCATACTTTAATCATCTGAATAGAATTGCTTCCTTCGTTCATTCCTCATGCATTGCGTGTTGGAATACCGATGGTTGGGCAGTGTGTAAGAATCATTCGGATCTGTTGATTATAATCCTAACGTTTGGTAGTTAGTCCTGTCCAAGAAGAATGTTAATTAAACATTTGAAAAATGTTAATCAAATATTAGAAAAATGTTAAATCTGTACAGAACAAATATTTGTCATGTATAAGAAAAATATATACCACAAAATACAATGTGTCTGAAAAAATGTAGATCATGTATTTAGAAAATGCTAAAACATGTAAACCAAAAATGCACAACATACATTAAATAATATTAGACATCAAAAACATATATTTTTAAAAGTTAATTCTGTATATATAAAAAGTTAACCACGCATATAAAAATGTTCCTAATGTATAAATGTCGACCATGTTCTCTGTGTATTGTAAAATGTAGACCATGTATTCTAGAACATTGTTAATTGTGTATTGAAAAATGGTAAATATGTATTAAAATGTATTAGATGTATACCAAAAATGTACAATGTGTATTAAAAACAGTAGAAATAAAAATGATAATTTCCAAAAATATTAATCAGGTATTTCAAAAATATTAAATGTGTATCTGAAAAATGCTAAATGTGTACTGAAACAAGTTGACATGTGTTGAACAAAAGTAAAACTGATGAAATTCGAAAAAGAAACAAATAAAACCAATAAAAAGAAGGGAAAAAGTAAAATAAAAGAAAATGAAAAAAATGAAAACCAACAAAAACCATTGCAAAAAAGTTGAAAACAGTGAAAATCGAGGACAGAACAAGAAAAGGAAAGAAACCCGATGAATAAGAAAGAAACAAAGAAAAATGAAGAAGGAAATGCAAAAAACATAACCACTGAAAAACGGGAGAAAGAAACAAAGAACATAGAAAGAAAAGAAAACCGCTGAAAACAATGAAATAAAATAACAGGTGGAAAAAAAATTAAAAAGGAAAAAAACAGAGCAGAGCGAAGAGCAACACGACCGAACTACAGTAAACAACAGCGGTTAGGGAGCGAACATCAATATGAATGAGTTGCGCTAAAGGGACAGGCCATATGCGCTCTCCCTTGAGGCGAGACGGATGCTACACTCGCTGTAAGCGAGAGATATCATTCGCGCTGAATAAGAATGTCCATGCCCGCTCTAGAACTTGATTCGGATGCCCAACTTTTCCCATAATTTTAGTCCGACACAGTGTAAACATAGAATCAGCGAATCTCCCGGTTCTCCGCAAGAGCTATGCTTGCTTAATGCGAGATGGTAGCTTCCCTCGCTGAAGGACTTCTTATCTCGCGTAGTAACTGGGCCAGCCAATATAACTATTTTCCGAATGCCGACATGCGAAGTTCGCTCATGAGCGGTCGATTGCTTCGCTGTTCAACTCTGTTTTTCTTTTCTCTTTTTTTGTTTCTTGTCTCTTTTTTGATTTTCCTTTGCTTTTCTCTTGTTTTCCGTTTTATTCATGGTTTCCCTTGTTTTTATGTTTTCTTTCTTCATTCATGGGTTTTCTTTGTTCCCATCTCGGTTGTCATCTGTTTTTCGTTTTTATGTGTCTTTTTATTAGTTTTTATCTTTTTTTGCTTTTATTTATTTCTTTCCTGGTTTTCTTTGTTTCTATCTCGGTTTTCTTGGTTTCTTTCTTTTTTGCATTGGTTTCTTCGCTTTCTCATTGTTTTCATTGTTTTGTTTTGCATTGTTTTTTCTTTTTTTCTTTTTATTGGCTTTCTTTGCTTTCCTTTGTTTTTTGTCAATTTTGCATCGGTTTCTTTTTTATTCAACACGTGTTAATTTATTTTCATTACACATTCAATATTTTCTTATAAATAAGATTTTTTTATGTACACAGTTACATTTTCAAATTCATGATCACATTTTTCCTGAATTTATTCATGTCTAGTTTTCTCCATACACATTGTTTATTTTTCATATATATTCAATACATTTTTCTAAAGCAGAAAGGTCTTTCAAATACAAGTTTAACATTTCTTGAATACATGTTCAAGGTTTTTTTAAACACATCTAACAATATTTTTTGAAAATGCTTGATCAACATGTCATTATTTTTTATATACACATTTGACATTTTTCATATCCTTAACTATTTTTTTAATACAAATTTGGCATTTTTGGAATATATGTTCAATATATTTTCTATACACATTTTACAGTTTTAAATTATTGATTAATTTTTAAATAAATTATCAATTTACAGATGCATTATATGTTTTTATACATTTTTTGTATACATAAGAAACATTTTCTATATACTTATTTAATATTTTTTAAATGCTTAGATAACATTTTCTAGTGTTTTTATGCAAAGTGTTTTTTGTAATATATTAATTAATTTATTTATAATGTTTGTATTTATAAACTATAGTAAAAAAAGAAAAAAGAAAATGAAAAAAACAATGTTGTGGCTCCCGCGTGCCTGGGCAGGCCTATCTTGCGCTAAGGCTTCACAGGAGAGTCCCTTACGTGTCCCCATTCTAAGCCAAGCGGAAGCGATCGGTCTTTTGATTTTTCAAAATTTAATCCAACGCACCTATCACGTCCTAAGCGCATACTGCGTTGGTAGTCTGTTTACTTTTTATTTATATCGTGTTGTACTGCCTCGTGCCTCCGGTGAAGTGTACTGCAAGGTGTGTATAAGCTGTGTTGTATGACGCTCCCTTGAACACAGTGCAATTATAGATGCCCACATGCATATACCACAATAAATGCATACACGCACATTGTACCTGTATGAGCACCTTATGTCTAGTCTATTTTGGCTACCCGCGGTGACCTTATATTATAGTCCTGGGTTACATGTTGTAAGTGCATCTAGTGCCTCCCTAATTGGTTTTGGAGTATTGACGACAAACTTGGTTGAGAGACTAATGTGTTTGTGAGAGTTGCAGGATAACACAGGTAGTAGTCCCGCATTGATTCGGTTTACCTACCAGAGATGACCCCTAAAATGTGTATGAAAACATTAAAGACAATGGTGGTCTGTTAAAAGATTCACATTGAAGACTGACATGAGAAGACATCGCATGAAGACTATGGATTGCAAAGACATAGTTGTTTCGTAGTTTCCTTTTCTTCTTTGTTGAGTCATAGGAACCACCGTACTGTTAAGTGAGGTCCAAGTGAATAAAGTCAAAGTGACTGAAGTGATGCTCAACCAAATCCTATGTCTTCGAGCAAAGACAATGAGAGCAAATCTTATCCAAAGCTGGATAAGTCAGCTTTACTTGTAGCCCAAGTGAAGCTGCCGCGTGTGTTTGAAATCTGACCGTTGGACACGTGTCAATGAAGGAAATATGCCCTAGAGGCAATAATAAAGTTATTATTTATTTCCTTATATCATGATAAATGTTTATTATTCATGCTAGAATTGTATTAACCCGAAACATGATACACGTGTGAATACATAGACAAACAGAGTGTCACTAGTATGCCTCTACTTGACTAGCTCGTTGATCAAAGATGGTTATGTTTCCTAGCCATAGACAAAGAGTTGTCATTTGATTAACGAGATCACATCATTAGGAGAATGATGTGATTAACTTGACCCATTCCGTTAGCTTAGCACTTGATCGTTTAGTTTGTCGCTATTGCTTTCTTCATGACTTATACATGTTCATATGACTATGAGATTATGCAACTCCCGTTTATCGGAGGAACACTTTGTGTGCTACCAAACGTCACAACGTAACTGGGTGATTATAAAGATGCTCTACAGGTGTCTCCGAAGATACTTGTTGGGTTAGCGTATTTCGAGATTAGGAGTTGTCACTCCGATTGTCGGAGAGGTATCTCTGGGCCCACTCGGTAATACATCACTTAAGCCTTGCAAGCATTGCAACTAATGAGTTAGTTGCGGGATGATGTATTACGGAACGAGTAAAGAGACTTGCCGGTAACGAGATTGAACTAGGTATTGAGATATCGACGATCGAATCTCGGGCAAGTAACATACCGATGACAAAGGGAACAATGTATGTTGTTATGCGGTTTGACCGATAAATATCTTCGTAGAATATGTAGGAGCCAATATGAGCATCCAGGTTCCGCTATTGGTTATTGACTGGAGACGTGTCTTGGTCATGTCTACATAGTTCTTGAACCCGTAGGGTCCGCACGCTTAAAATTTCGGTGACGATTTGTATTATGAGTTATGTGATTTGATGTACCGAAGGTAGTTCGGAGTCCCGAATGAGATCGGGGACATGACGAGGAGTCTTGAAATGGTCGAGACGTAAAGATCGATATATTGGATGACTATATTCGAACATCGGAAAGGTCCTGAGTGATTCGGTATTTTTCGGAGTACCGGGGAGTTACGGGAATACGGGGAAGTAGAATTGGGCCTTAATGAGCCTTAGTGGGAAGGAGAGGCAGCAGCCAGGAGGTGGCGGGCGCCCCTCCCAAGCCCAGTCCGAATTGGACAAAGGGTTTGGGGCGCGGCCCCCCTCTCCCTTCCTTCTCCACTCCCCTTCTTTCCCCCCTTCTCCTAGTTGGACTTGGAAATGAGGAAACCTACTCCTACTAGGAGTAGGAATCCTACTCCCTTGGCGCGCCCCTCCTAGGGTCGGCCTCCTCCTCCCTTGCTCCTTTATATAAGGGGGCAGGGGGCACCCCAAGACACACAAGTTGATCACAAAGATCTCTCCCAGCCATGTGCGGTGCCCCCCTCCACCATAATCCACCTAGGTCGTACTATAGCGGTGTTTAGGTGAAGCCCTGCTGTAGTAGCTTCATCAATATCGTCACCACGCCGTCGTGCTGACGAAACTCTTCCCCGAGCTCTACTGGATCGTAAGTTCGCGGGACGTCACCGAGTTGAATGTGTGCTGAACACGGAGGTGCCGTACATTCGGTACTGAGGATCGGTCGATCGTGAAGACGTACGACCACATCAACCGCGTTGTGCTAACGCTTCCGCTTTCGGTCTACGAGGGTACATGGACACACTCTCCCCTCTCATTGCTATGCATCACCATGATCTTGCGTGTGCGTAGGAAATTTTTGAAATTACTACGTTCTCCAACAGTGGCATCCGAGACAGGTTATATGCGTTGATGTTATATGCACGAGTAGAACACAAGTGAGTTGTGGGCGATACAAGTCATACTGCTTACCAGCATGTCATACTTTGGTTCGGCGGTATTGTTCGATGAAGCGGCCCGGACCGACATTATGCATACGCTTACGCGAGACTGGTTCTACCGACGTGCTTTGCACGCAGGTGGCTGGCGGGTGTCAGTTTCTCCAACTTTACTTGAACCGAGTGTGGCCACGCCCGGTCCTTGAGAAGGTTAAAACAACACTAACATGACGAACTATCGTTGTGGTTTTGATGCGTAAGTAAGAAAGGTTCTTGCTCAGCCCGTAGCAGCCACGTAAAACTTGCAACAACAAAATAGAGGACATCTAACTTGTTTTTGCAGGGCATGTTGCGATGTGATATGGTCAAGACATGATGCGATATTTTATTGTATGAGATGAACATGTTTTGTAACCGAGTTATCGGCAACTGGCAGGAGCCATATGGTTGTCGCTTTATTGTATGCAATGCAATCGCCCTGTAATTGCTTTACTTTATCACTAAGCGGTAGCGATAGTCGTAGAAGCAATAGTTGGCGAGATGACAACGATGCTACGATGGAGATCAAGGTGTCATGCCGGTGACGATGTTGATCATGACGGTGCTTCAGAGATGGAGATCACAAGCACAAGATCATGACGGCCATATCATATCACTTATATTGATTGCATGAGATGTTTATCTTTTATGCATCTTATTTTGCTTTGATTGACGGTAGCATTATAAGATGATCTCTCACTAAATTTCAAGATAAAAGTGTTCTCCCTGAGTATGCACCGTTGCCAAAGTTCGTCGTGCCCAGACACCACATGATGATCGGGTGTGATAAGCTCTACGTCCATCTACAACGGGTGCAAGCAAGTTTTGCACATGCAGAATACTCAGGTTAAACTTGACGAGCCTAGCATATGCAGATATGGCCTCGGAACACTGAGACCGAAAGGTCGAGCGTGAATCATATAGTAGATATGATCAACATAGTGATGTTCACCATTGAAAACTACTCCATTTCATCTGATGATCGGTTATGGTTTAGTTGATTTGGATCACGTGATCACTTAGATGATAAGAGGGATGTCTATCTAAGTGGGAGTTCTCAAGTAATATGATTAATTGAACTTTAATTTATCATGAACTTAGTCCTGGTAGTATTAGCATATCTATGTTGTAAATCAATAGCTCTCATTTAGATGCTCTGTTCTATTTTTGATATGTTCCTAGAGAATACTAAGTTGAAAGATGTTAGTAGCAATGATGCAGATTGGATCCGTAATCTGAGGATTATCCTCATTGCTGCATAGAAGAATTATGTCCTTGATGCACCGCTAGGTGATACGTCTCCGTCGTATCTATAATTTTTGATTGTTCCATGCCAATATTATTCAACTTTCATATATTTTAGGGAACTTTTTATACTATTTTTGGGACTAACATATTGATCCAGTGCCCAGTGCCAGTTCCAGTTTGTTGCATGTTTTTTGTTTTGCAGAATATCCATATCAAACGGAGTCCAAACGAGATAAAAACTGACGGAGATTTTTTTGGAACATATATGATATTTGGGAAGAAAAATCCACGTGAGACGGTGCCCGAGGGAGGCACGAGGCAAGGGGGCGCGCCCCTGATGTCGTGGTTCTAAGTCTGACAGTAGAATATGGGGGTAGGAATGGAGAGGCAAGATCTTAGCTATGGAGGAGTTGTACACACAAGGTTTACGAGTTCAGGCCCTTCTCGGAGGAAGTAACAGCCCTACGTCTCGAAGCCCGGAGGCGGTCAACTGGATTATACGTGTGTGAGTTACAGGGGGTGCGAACCCTTGTCCCAGAGGATGGGGGTGGCTTATATAGAGTACGCCAGGACCCCAGCTCCCCTCCATTACACAGGGTTCAATATACATTAAGAGGAGGCGTTACAGGTAACGCCTGTATTAAGGTGCTACAAATGAGAATTAAGTATGCGAATGAATGCTTGACCGTTGCTACGCAGAGTGGCTTTAGGTATTCTGATATGTCGAGTGGTTTGGTGGTCGAGTGACCTGAGTAAGAGAGGTCTCCGAGTGATTGATAGGTCGAGTGGACTTTGCTTCGACACCTTTGTTAGTCCTCTGCTTCTGACTCTTGAACTCCTTAGTTCTTAGGACAACACTTTAGGTGGGGCGTATAGGTCAGGCCTATTACCCTACCCTAGGTCTGTGTCTACATCATTAGCTCCCGAATAGATTGAGGTTTGAGTGAAAAAGAAGGAAGGTAGTTGACCTAGTTCTCGCCCTTGATCTGCCTTGTCTCCTTCTTCGAGTGGAGGACAGCTGTTTGAAACTTTCGACTTCGTTTCAGTCGCCTTGATCGATTCAAAAATCACCGACTGGTTTGTTCAGTGACATCTCTCGAGTGATATCTCTGATTGGAATCTTTGGTGAGATCGGTTACAGAGGATCCCGGATCTCACGGGATTTGAAATTTGGGTGGAAGCGCGCCAGGCGGAGCGTCCCGCGGTAAGTGGAGTAGATAAATTGGACGTTTCGATTTCCGTGCCACCTTTTTCGCCACGTATCACGTGTGCAACTGTTGGGGGGATTTGACAGGGCTGTTCTGCCTCGCGTCTCCACCTCGCATAGCACGACCACTCTCGACACCGCTGTTCTGCCGCCATGGGGAAGGACAAAACGGCGGCGTTAGAGCGTGCGAAGAAGGCGACGGGGGCGGCGAAGAACAAGAAGATGAATCCGGGGTCTTCATCGCGCTCGGGGCTGCCGTCAGGTTGGATCCAGGGAGACTGGATCCGATCTTCTCTTCGGCAAGAGGACTTGGATGATTTGGCCGAGTTAGTGCTGATCGTCCATGAATCTGCGCGCCTGCCGAAAGGGGAATCGGAGCCGCAGCCGCAACCGGGTGAGTGTGTCTTGCTCGCCACCCATGTCGACCGTGGTTTCTCGCTTCCACCACATCCTTTCTTTCGGGGCTTCTTAAACTTTTTCGGTGCCCAACTCCATCACTTTACTCCCAATACCATCACGTACCTTGCTGCGTTCGTCTGTATGTGTGAGAATATTTTGGGGTGCCGACCACACTGGGGCCTCTTCAAACACATCTTTACCATCTGATCCCAAACCATGAAGAAAGCGAACTCGAAAGACGAGAAAACCCACGTTATCTAGATGTGCGGGGGCCTGGGCATTCAGAAGAGGAAGAGGAGCTCTTTTCCTCCGATGACTCTTCCTGAATCGGTCAGGGGTTGGCAGTCGACTTGGTTCTATTGCCAGGATATCGCAACCCCAGGCCAGTCGACCGGACTTCCCCCTTTTTCTTTTGATCGTGTCCAAACTCCATCTTCCTTGCGAGTGACCGCTGCTGAGAAGGCAGAGACGGGCATGCTAGTTGAGAGAGTAGTCCAACTGATCAATCAGGGCGTCACTGGTATGGACCTGCTCGAGGTGTTCCTTAGTCGGCGGATCCAACCCCTCCAAGCTTGCGATCATTCTATGTGGATGTACTCCGGGGCTGGTGACACTGCTCGGGTTCATCCGGAGGAAGTGGAGGCCAAAACCGTGGCCGACTGGATGATGGGCATTACCGGGAACAAAGACAACCCCAGGCGTGCCAGGAGAGTCGACCCTTTCAGCGACAGCAACCTGCCAGACAAGGTCCGGTCATCATAACCAAATTTTTGAACATATTTTCCGACTGATTGAGGTTCCGACTGACTTATGATCGGTTCCTTGTTTTGCAGATCTACACGGAGATGTATTCAATGCCCAATGGTGAACAAGCCCTGGAGCAAGACCAAGAGGGCGGGGACAGCACCGAGGAGAGCGGCGAGTGGGAGTCCCCAGCTGATGGTGAAGATGACGAGAGTGATGAGTCTGACGATGAGGAGGTGGCCGACTCGCCGCCTCGCTCTGAACGTCGAT
The DNA here is from genome assembly GCF_003073215.2 of Triticum urartu. Classification (NCBI taxonomy): domain Eukaryota; kingdom Viridiplantae; phylum Streptophyta; class Magnoliopsida; order Poales; family Poaceae; genus Triticum; species Triticum urartu. The sequence goes on along the minus strand of NW_024112485.1, from coordinate 14,707 downwards.
CCAAGCAGCGGCACGACCCCGTGAGCAGATGCGGCAAAGCCACGGCATCGAGTGCTCCATCTCACAAGCGCACTCGGTCTCCGACCCCAGAGTTGACTAAGACGGTCCCCAAGCAGCCCAAAGCTAATCCTTCGAAGGCTCGGAAGACGTTGCCCAGGATCAAGATGGACGTCCCTGTTGCCTCTGGGTAAATGTTCTTCTCATATTTTCTCGTTTCGATCGGTTTTCTTGTTCTGACCGAGCGGATGATGGACCTGTATAGCCCGACCTCGGCTGCGACTGATATGGATGTTGACAAGACCCCTGCCGATGGTGAAGCTGATGATGCTATTACCTCCAAAGCCAGTAAGTTTGCCCGACTCGAAGTTTGTTTGGTCGACTGGAATATTGGTCAGTTGTCTTTATGGCTCTCTCTGTTTATTGCAGCTCCACGAGACATTGTTGTGCTCCCAGACGACGAAGAGGAAGTACCTCTAAGAGGAAGGAGGAGGAAGGACAAGGAGCCGGGCAGGAAGGCGACCGAAGCCCAAGTTCTTCGGTCGACTGGGACGCGTGCGGCGACGGTCGAGCGGTCGACAGACCCGGCTCGAACCAACGTCACCTTCGTTGTTCCTCTGTCGACTGATTGTCCCTCGGGATCAGCTGCTCAGGCTCCTGCTGCGCCGACGTCATTCCATGCTTCAGATCCGGTGGCTGCTTCGACTGCTCTACCTCCGTCACTTTTTGCTGCATATCAGACTCCGGACGATCCACCGGCTGCTGCCAGAGAAGCACTTCTTCAATTGAACCTTGTGATGGGGCAGCTGAAGGTGGTGCATGAGGCCAGTCAGGTGGCCTTCAACGCCGGAGCTGCCATGCAAACCAATGTCCAGGTTAGTTGATTTTTCGATCGACCATTTTTTTGTCTGACCACCCACTGGAGTGTGGCTGTTCGGAAATAGTATATCTCTTTGTGTCGGTTCGAACTGATTCTTTGTACTAGTGGGGGCACGCCGAGTGCACCCACTGGGTGTAGTCCCCGAGACCGTAGTTGACTGCGGGCAGTCGGCTGTGGTCTGAGAATTTGGATCTGTCTTCTTCTTTTTTTGAAGGACAGTCGACCGTCGACTGTGATCTGGAAATCAGTGGGGGCACGCTAAGTGCACCCACTGGGTGTAGTCCCCGAGACTGCCGTTGAATGTTTGATTCGGCGGTAGTCTTAGAATAATTATCTCTTTTTATCTCTGTCGACTGATATGGCTGTGACTGCAGAAATCTTGTGATCTTGGGGCTCAACTTTCTGACATGAACAAACAACAAATCAGCCTCAACCTTGATCTGGAACTGGCCAAGAAGAACCTCAAGACCGCTCGTGATGAAGTAGCTGCCATGGGAGGTAACCAATCGACCGCTCCATATCCCAACACTGGCACTTTTCCTTTAAATCTTTGAACCGAGTGGCTTCACTCGAGCAGATATATGTAGTGAAAACCGCCAACTGCAAGCTCGCCTGAAGAATGTTATTTCTTTAGAGAAAATGAAGGAAGCTCTGGAGAAGAAGGATCTGGATCTTGCCGCAGCACAGAAGGAGGTGCGCGAGAAGACAACGCTTGCTGATAAGAAGCTTGCTTCAGTCGGCAAGTTAGAAGAAGAAAACTCCAAGCTGAAGACTGCTGTATCTGACGCCAATCAGGAGGTCGAGCGACTGAAGAAGAACAAAGAGAAGTTGACCGATGAACTTGGAAGCCTCAAGGCCAAGAATGGCGAGCTAGAGTCTTATCTGGGCCAACTTGCTGCGAAGCTAGTCTTGAAACTTGAAGTTATTGACTAATCTGTCTTATTTCTGTCGACTGACAGGTCTAATGGTGCTGTCGACTCATAATTCTCTCGATCATGCAGAACTTTGCCAAGACTTTGAAGCGGAAACCGGGCGGGTCGAGACGGGTCTCGATCCCATCAACTGTCCTGTCAAAGATGATGTTGCGATGAACGTGCTGCGGTTGGAGTCTCGCATGGACAACGCGGTTGCTTATCTGGCACGCTTGAAAGGTGCAATGACTCGGGTTGATGCTGGTCTTTGGCCTCAGGCGGAGCTGTCTCAAGATCTCGAGTCTTTGATGGCTCGACTGAATCAAATCTCTGAACATGTGCGAGAATGGAAGAAGTCATCCGCTCGCTGTGGTGCTGACGTCGCTCTGTCTCTGGTTCGAGTGCACTGCACGGATGTCAAAGAAGACAAGCTGGCGGAGCTCAAGGTTGCTAACACGAGGAAGCATACGTTTCAGTCTTTCATGGACACCTTCCTTGACGCCGCCACTCGCATTGCAGACAGCATTGGCCTCGACAGTTTCTGCAACCCAGCCAGTCCTTCTCCTGATGCGTGACCGAAAAACATTATGCTCCACTTTTATTTGCCTCGAAATGCCGAGTGATTGTGTAACCGTTAAACTTCTTCGGGCTTGATGCTCGAGTACTTTTGATCTGGCGTCTGGGACCTTGGGGTTTATCCGAACTTGGTTTATTTCTGAATATGCTGGTGTTTGCTTTCGACTGGAATTTGTGTTTTGCTCGGAATACTCTTTGTGCTTGGAATGCAGCTCTAAGGTGGGGAGTACTTAGGCGAGTACTTGGACTGCAACTAAGTTCCCGAGTGGGAGGATCGCCCACACCTCGATAGAATTTTTAAACTTTGGCAAGTACTTGGACTGCAGCTAAGCCTCCGAGTGGGAGGATCGCTCACCACTCGGTAGGATTTTTAAAACTTAGGCGAGTACTTGACTGCAGCTAAGCCTCCGAGTGGGAGGATCGCCCGCCACTCGCTAGGATTTTTAAAACTTAGGCGAGTACTTGGACTGCAGCTAAGCCTCCGAGTGGGAGGACCGCTCACCACTCGGTAGGATTTTTAAAACTTAGGCGAGTACTTGGACTGCAGCTAAGCCCTCGAGTGGGAGGATCGCTCACCACTCGGTAGGATTTTTAAAACTTAGGCGAGTACTTGACTGCAGCTAAGCCTCCAAGTGGGAGGATCGCTCACCACTCGGTAGGATTTTTAAAACTTAGGCGAGTACTTGGACTGCAGCTAAGCCCCTGAGTGGGAGGTTGGCTCACCACTCGGTAGGATTTTTTTAGAACTTAGGCGAGTACTTGGACTGCAGCTATGCCCCCGAGTGGGAGGCTGGCTCACCACTCGGTAGGATTTTTTTTAAAACTTAGGCGAGTACTTGGACTGCAGCTAAGCCCCCGAGTGGGAGGCTGGCTCACCACTCGGTAGGATTTTTTTAAAACTTAGGCGAGTACTTGGACTGCAGCTAAGCCCCCGAGTGGGAGGCTGGCTCACCACTCGGTAGGAATTTTTTCAAAACTTAGGCGAGTACTTGGACTGCAGCTAAGCCCCCAAGTGGGAGGCTGGCTCACCACTCGGTAGGATTTTTTTTAAACTTAGGCGAGTACTTGGACTGCGGCTAAGCCCCCGAGTGGGAGGCTGGCTCACCACTCGGTAGGGTTTTTTAAAACTTAGGCGAGTACTTGGACTGCAGCTAAGCCCCCAAGTGGGAGGCTGGCTCACCACTCGGTAGGATTTTTTAAAACTTAGGCGAAACGGATTCACAGCTAAGCCCCCGAGTGGGAGGCTGGCTCACCACTCGGTAAGATTTTTTAAAACTTAGGCAAAGCGGATTCGCAGCTAAGCCCCCGAGTGGGAGGCTGGTTCACCACTCGGTAGGATTTTTTAAAACTTAGGTGAAATGGATTCGCTGCTAAGCCACCCACTAGGGGATTTCTCACGTAAACAAAAGCAACAACAATCACTGGGAAAATTATAACACTTTTGATTTTTGATAAACAAATTATAGAGGTATCTCTTATTACATCTCATCCGAGTGAGTACTTAAGTATAAAAGGGGCGGAGCAGCTCCGCATTCCAGGCTCGTGGCTCATCAATCTGGCGATCGACATTGTAAAGATGGTATGCTCCATTGTGGAGAACTCTCGTGCTGATGAAAGGACCTTCCCAAGTAGGAGCGAGCTTGTGTGGTTTCTATTGATCCACTCGGAGGACCAAGTCTCCTTCTTGGAAGGCTCGACTCTTCACATTTCTGGCATGGAATCGACGCAAGTCCTGTTGATAGATGGTCAATCGGATCATGGCCATCTCTCTTTCCTCTTCTAGGAGGTAGACTGAGTCCTTCCGGGCTTGTTCTGCTTCATCTTCAGAGTAGAGTTCGACTCGGGGTGCATTGTGAAGCAAGTCACTTGGCAAAACTGTTTCAGCTCCATAGACCAGAAAGAATGGGGTTCGTCCAGTCGACCGATTTGGGGTGGTCCTCAATCCCCAAAGAACTAACGAAAGTTCGTCGACCCATGCTCCTGCTGCATGCTTGAGATCACGCATCAGTCGAGGTTTTAGTCCTTTGAGAATTAGACCATTAGCTCTTTCTGCTTGTCCATTCGACTGGGGGTGAGCGACTGACGCGTAGTCGACTCATGTGCCTTGAGAGGCGCAAAAAGCTCTGAACTTGTCGGAATCGAAGTTTGACCCATTGTCAGTGATGATGCTATGCGGAACTCCATATCTGAATATCAACTCTCTGATAAATCTGATAGCGGTGCAGGCATAAAGATTCTTGATAGGTTTAGCTTCAATCCATTTAGTGAATTTGTCGACTGCCACCAGCACATGGGTGAAGCCGCTCCTGCCAGTTCTCAGCGGTCCAACCATGTCCAATCCCCAAACAGCAAAGGGCCAGACGAGTGGAAAGGTCTTCAAGGCTGAGGCGGGTTTGTGTGACATATTGGAATAGAACTGACATCCTTCACATTTATCGACTATCTCCTTCGCCATCTCATTTGCTTTTGGCCAGTAAAATCCCGCTCGGTATGCTTTAGCCATGATGGTCCGAGAGGACGCATGATGGCCACAGGTCCCCGAGTGGATATCATCAAGAATTATTTGACCTTCTTCTGGCGTTATACATTTTTGACAGACTCCAGTCGCGCTTTCCCTGTACAACTGTGCCTTTATCACAGTGAAGGCCTTAGATCGACGGACGATCTGTCGAGCCTCTTCTTCATTCTTTGGGAGTTCTTTCCTTAGGATGTGAGCGATGTACGGCACTGTCCAGTCGGGAGTGATGACCAAAACTTCCATGATCAGGTCGACCACTGCTGGAACCTCAACTTCAGTCGGATCCGTGGCACTTTTTGGTTGCGGGACTTCTTCGGTGAAAGGATCCTCTTGAAGTGATGGTGTGTGGATGTGTTCCAGAAACACATTGTTGGGAATGGCTTCTCTCTTGGAACCTATTTTTGCCAAATCATCAGCTGCTTGATTTTTTAGTTGGGGTATATGATGCAGCTCTAACCCCTCGAATTTCTTCTCTAGCTTTCTCACAGCATTGCAATAACCGGTCATGGCTGGACTTCTGACGTCCCACTCCTTCATCACTTGATTCACCACCAAATCTGAGTCGCCATAGACCATGAGGCGACGGACGCCGAGTGAAATGGCCATGCGCAACCCATACAAAAGTGCTTCATATTCTGCTTCGTTATTGGAGGAATCAAAGTGGATTTGGAGAACATATCTAAGCTTATCTCCTCAGGGGGAAACAAATACTACCCCAGCACCGGAACCATTCAGCATCTTAGAACCGTCGAAGAACATGGTCCAGTGCTCTGAGTGAACTTGAGTCGGCAGTTGCTGTTCAATCCACTCGGCGATGAAATCTGCAATTGCTTGGGACTTGATAGCTTTCTTTGCCTCAAACTTGATATCTAGGGGAAGGAGTTCAATCGCCCATTTTGCCACTCGACCAGTTGCATCTCTGTTGTGCAGAATCTCTGACAATGGAGCGTCGCTGACGACTGTAATGGAATGGTCAGAGAAGTAATGTGCAACCTTCTTCGTGGTCATATAAATCCCATATACAAGCTTCTGATAATGAGGATATCTTTGCTTTGATGGGGTCAAAACTTCAGAAACATAATATACTGGGCGCTGAACTTTAAAGGTTTTTCCTTCTTCTTTCCGCTCGACCGTAAGTACTGAACTGACGACTTGTCCCGTGGCTGCAATGTAAAGCAGCAAAGGCTCTTTGCTGATTGGGGCAGCAAGCACCGGCTGGGTGGAGAGCTGGGCTTTTAGCTCTGCAAACGCTGCATCAGCTTCAGGAGTCCACTCGAAATTGTCTGACTTCTTCATCTGTCGGTAAAGAGGCAATGCCTTTTCACCGAGACGAGAAATGAATCGACTTAAAGCGGCCAAGCAACCAGTAAGCTTCTGGACATCGTGCACGCGCACAGCGCGCTTCATTCGGAGTATAGTACCAATTTTTTTCTGGGTTGGCGTCGATTCCTCGTTCGGAAACGAGAAAACCGAGTAACTTTCCGCCAGGAACTCCGAATGTGCACTTTGATGGGTTAAGCTTGATATCATACCTCCTGAGGTTGGCAAATGTCTCAGCAAGGTCAGTCAGCAGGTTGGAACCTTTCTGTGACTTGACCACAATATCATCCATGTATGCTTCCACATTCCGACTGATTTGAGTGAGCAAACACTTCTGAATCATCCTCATGAACGTGGCTCCGGCATTTTTGAGGCCGAATGGCATGGTAACATAACAGAAGCACCTGAATGGAGTGATGAAAGCTGTTTTGATCTCGTCAGGACCATACAGACGGATCTGATGGTAACCGGAATAGGCATCTAAAAAAGATAGGCGCTCGCATCCCGCAGTCGAGTCGACTATCTGGTCGATGCGGGGGAGAGGAAAATGATCTTTCGGGCAGGCCCGATTGATATGTTTGAAGTCAATGCACATGTGAAGTGACTTGTCCTTCTTGGGGACCATGACAACAATGGCGAGCCACTCGGAGTGGTAAATCTCTCGGATAAACTCTGCTGCTAAGAGCCGAGCCACCTCCTCACCGATGGCCTTTCTCTTCTGGACGGCGGACCGCCGAAGATGTTCTTTGACCGGTTTCACTTTTGAGTCGACTCGTAGACGGTGCTTAGCCAGCCCTCTGGGAACACCCGGCATGTCAGAAGGCTTCCATGCGAAGATGTCCCAGTTCTCACGGAGGAACTGGATGAGCGCTTCTTCCTATTTGGAGTCGAGTGTCGTAGAGATATGAGTCGGAGCAGCACTGGGGTCGGTCGGGTGAATGTGAATCGGCTTTGTCTCACCGGACGACTAAAACGCTGATTCCGTAGCGGGCTTCTTGGCTCGCAACAAATCACTCAGGTCTGCAGTTTTTCTGGTATTCTTGCAGCTCTACCACTGCCATCTGAGCATCGGCGATCTTTGAGCCTTTCCGAAAGCACTCTTCTGCTTTCTTCCAATTGCCGGTAATAGTGATCACACCTCTGGGACCAGGCATCTTTAGTTTGAGGTACACGTAACATGGTCGAGCCATGAATCGTGCATAAGCTGACCTGCCTAGAATAGCGTGATAAGCGCTCTGGAAGTCCACAACTTCAAACGTCAACTTTTCTTTGCGGTAATTTTTGGAATCACCGAAAACCACATCAAGAGAAAGTTGGCCGAGTGACTCAGCCTTCTTTCCAGGAATGACTCCATGGAAGCTCATGTTGCTGGTACTGAGTCTGGACATCAGAATTCCCATCCCTTTCAACGTCTCTGCATACAGTATATTCAGGCCACTGCCTCCATCCATCAAAACCTTGGTCAGTCGAGTGCCTTCAACAATTGGGTCGACCACCAAAGCTTGCCTCCCAGGGGTGGCTATGTGCGTCGGGTGATCGGACTGGTCGAATGTGATGGCAGTCTGAGACCATTTCAAATAACTGGGTGTCGCCGGGGCGACCATATTCACTTATCGGTTGATAAATTTCAATCGACTTTTGCTTTCAACATCAGCAAAAATCATCAGGGTAGAATTGACCTGGGGATACCCATCATCACTATCTTCCTTGTCCTCAACTTTGTCTGACTCCTTTTCCTTATCTTTGGGCTGTTTCCCTTGGAACTGCTGGATCAAGAGCCGGCACTGTCGAGTGGTATGCTTCGGATAAATGAGTTTACCCTCTTCATCTTTCTTTGTGTGAATGTGACATGGCAGATCCAACACATCATTTCCGTCTTGGTCTTTCACCTTCTTGGGGTTCCAAGGCCCTTTGGGCTTCCCCTTGAACTTTCCTTGATTCACGGCCAAGGCTTCTCCAGGAGCAGCTGGCTCGGCTTTCCGCTTCTGCTTCCGAATGGAGTTCACTCCTCCGGTTTCGTGGGCGACTGACTTGTGCTTGCCACTCCAGAGCCGATCCTCTTCTTCACCATTGGCATACTTGGTGGCAATCTCCATCATTAGACTCAGAGACATGTCTCCGGTTCGACCGAATTTCAGGTTCAGTTCTCTGTACTTAACGCCTTCCTTGAAGGCACAGACTGCTTGGTGATCAGATATGTTCTCTACTGTGTGATGCAATGTAATCCATCTCTGGATGTAGGCCCTCAAAGTTTCATTCGGCTTCTGCACGCAAGATTGCAGCTCTGTCAACCCTGTTGGTCGCTTGCAAGTTCCTTCAAATGTTTTGACAAACAGTCGGGCAAGATCTTCCCATGTGTAAATGCTGCTGGGCACTAACTGATTCAGCCATGCTCTGGCCGAGCCTTCCAACATAAGAGGCAGGTGTTTCATTGCCACTTCATTGTTATCGCTGCCAATCTGAACAGCCACTCGGTAATCCTCAAGCCAAGTATCAGGCTTGGACTCACCAGTGAACTTACTGACTCCAGTCGCCATCCTGAAGTTGGGAGGAATCACCGCGGCTCTGATGGCTCTACTGAAGCACTCCGGTCCTAAGACGTGTACTCTGCTACTGGTGGGTACATCTCTGTCTCGACCTTCTCGGTGGGCTCTGTTCCTGTCGACCAAACCCTGAACGAGAACGGATCTCGCATCAAAGCCTGGCTCCCTGGGGTCGACTGAAATCCTTCGCCCAACACTGTGAGGGCGTCTGTCATCCTGTTGTCGAGGCACGTATGATCCACTCCTTGGGGGAGGGTGGGTACTCGACATCGATCATCCCGATCGAGTCAGTGATCATACTGCTCATGGTTCATGTTCTGATCGCGCCGGTCTCCATGTCCCTCACTCCTCGGGGGTGATCTTGGGTAGTGGGCCGACTGGACTGTATCTGCAGCGACGGATCTGCTGTGGATCCTATTTCGCGACTGTGACACAGCTGAATTCTGATCTCCTGCCGCCTGGAGCAATGCTCTGATCTGCAACAAGCCTGTGAGTCGGTGGCGGAAAGAGCTGACGTCGACTAGACGTTGGAATCCGTTGTCGCGCACGCTCGTCGAGTGCTCACTGGAGGTTCTCCAGTCGAGTGCGCTCAGCCAAGTTGGCCAAGCACGCGTCCTCTAAGGCACGGGCCTCGGGGGTTTCTCCAACGATAGGAGTGTGCAGCGCATCCATGTTCCGGCGGTGAAGTTCTTCCCTCTGCAGCGAAGTAAGGGGCTCGGGGAGATACTCTTCATGAATATGCGACGGACCGCCTCCGTCGTCGCCTCCGTCGGTGCGGGGAAAGCCGGGAGGACTGCGTGGTTCATCGACCATCAGAACCTGTGCCGCTGGATCACTACTGTCGCACTCGGATGTAGTCTCTGCAGAGCCAGTCGACAGGTCGAACAGGCTGTAGAGAGATTCGTCGGGCTTGATCGCCGCGACTTGGGGGGTGGCTGACTGGCGAGCCACCGCGTGTCTCACCCACCGCTGAAGTCTCGACCGACCGGAGCGCTTGCGCCAGTGGGAAACAGGGAGGGAGGACGACACAGGGGCCGATCGATATTGGGTCGACGGCTGCCGCAAGAGGACGCCGCGGACGCATGCGCGAAAGTGCGTTGCCCCGCGGACAGGGAGCGCGTCGACATCGAGCGGAGCCTCCTAAGGCCAAGCGGAGTCGTCGGCGATGAACATGAGCGCGCCGAGATGGATCTCGCGGCCCTCCACCAAAACTCCGCCTGAAACCATGATGAAGGGGATCGGAAAAATCGCAACTTCTCCAACAAGTCGCTAGGACACCTACCCCAAGGTGGGCGCCAACTGTCGTGGTTCTAAGTCTGACAGTAGAATATGGGGGTAGGAATGGAGAGGCAAGATCTTAGCTATGGAGGAGTTGTACACACAAGGTTTACGAGTTCAGGCCCTTCTCGGAGGAAGTAACAGCCCTACATCTCGGAGCCCGGAGGTGGTCGACTGGATTATACGTGTGTGAGTTACAGGGGGTGCGAACCCTTGTCCCAGAGGAGGGGGGGTGGCTTATATAGAGTACGCCAGGACCCCAGCTCCCCTCCGTTACACAGGGTTCAATATACATTAAGAGGAAGCATTACAGGTAACGCCTGTATTAAGGTGCTAAAAATGAGCATTAAGTATGCGAATGAATGCTTGACCATTGCTACGCAGTGTGGCTTTAGGTCTTCTGATATGTCGAGTGGTTTGGTGGTCGAGTGACCTGAGTAAGAGAGGTCTCCGAGTGATTGATAGGTCGAGTGGACTTCGCTTCGACACCTTTGTTGGTCCTCTGCTTCTGACTCTTGAACTCCTTAGTTCTTAGGACAAGACTTTAGGTGGGGCGTATAGGTCAGGCCTATTACCCTACCCTAGGTCTGTGTCTACATCACCTGACCCTCGTGGCCACCCCGTAAGGCAGTTGATGCCCTTCTTTCACCGTAAGAAAGTTAATATCTGGATAGAGATCGTGTTAAAATTTCAGCCCAATCAGAGTTACAGATCTCCAGGAATATAAGAAACGGTGAAATGGAAGAATCTGAGAACGCAGAAACATAGAGAGACAGATCCAATCTCAGAGGGGCTCTCGCCCCCCCCCCCCCACGCCATGGAGTCCATGGACCAGAGGGGAAACCCTTCTCCCATCTAGGGAGGAGGTCAAGGAAGAAGAAGGAGGGGGCTCTCTCCCCCTCGCTTCCGGTGGCACCGGAGTGCCACCGGGGGCCATCATCATCACCGCAATCTTCACCAAAAACTTCACCGTCATCATCACCACATCTTCCCCCCTCTATGCAGTGGTGTAACCTCTCTCTTACCCACTGTAATCTCTACCTAAACATGGTGCTCAACGCTATATATTATTTCCCAATGATGTATGGCTATCCTAAGATGTTTGAGTAGATCCGTTTTGTCCTATGGGTTATTTGATGATCGTGATTGGTTTGAGTTGCATGTTTTATTATTGGTGCTGTCCTATGGTGCTCTCCGTGTCGTGCAAGTGTGAGGGATTCCCATTGTAGGGTGTTGCAATACGTTTATGATTCGCTTATAGTGGGTTGCGTGAGTGACTGAAACACAAACCCGAGTAAGGGGGTTGTTTGCGTATGGGATAAAGAGGACTTGATACTTTAATGCTATGGTTGGGTTTTACCTTAATGATCTTTAGTAGTTGCGGATGCTTGCTAGAGTTCCAATCATAAGTGCATATGATCCAAGTAGAGAAAGTATGTTAGCTTATGCCTCTCCCTCATATGAAATTGCAATAATGATTACCGGTCTAGTTGTCGGTTGCCTAGAGACAAATAACTTTCTCGTAACTAAAATCTCTCTACTAATACTAATTTAGTTGTGTCTTTATCTAAACAGCCCCTAGCTTTTATGTACATGCTCTTTATTATCTTGCAAACCTATCCAACAACACCTACAAAGTACTTCTAGTTTCATACTTGTTCTAGGTAAAGCAAACATCAAGCATGCGTAGAGTTGTATCGGTGGTCGATAGAACTTGAGGGAATATTTGTTCTGCCTTTAGCTCCTCGTTGGGTTCAACACTCTTACTTATCGAAAACTGTTGCGATCCCCTACACTTGTGGGTTATCAAGACCTTTTAATAGCGCCGTTGCCGGGGAGCAATAGCGTGGGGTGAATATTCTCGTGTGTGCTTGTTTGCTTTATCACTAAGTAATTTTTATTTTCTATTCTTAGTTGTCCTTTATCTTTAGTTATGGATATGGAACACGAAATACCAAAAAATTAGGTGTACTTGCTGTTCATGGAGATGAGGAACCTCCTAAAACCCTCGATGCTCGTTATGTGACAGAAATTATGTACTACTTTGATAATCCTGAGAAAACCTCATTCAATCTGGTAATGGGAGTAACGTTGGATCAACGTGAATACTTTAGGGATTATTGCTTGACACAAAAGGGAAACTATTATGGGATCAAATTTATATATTGAAGTGGTATGCTCGACAAGTATGCTTGAGATATGATTATACTTGTTGCTCTAGGATGAAGGCTCCACACCTTCCCTTTTCATGTGAATTTAATGATAATGAAACGTTGGCTTCTTATGCTAGAGGTATATATGATTACTATGATGTGGAACAAATAGAAGAATTTGTTGCCTTTAAGGGTGCTTATGAAATTGAATCTTTGTTTGAAAAGTATGAAGCTTTTGATGATGATGTTTATAGGCCTGAAAATTTAGCTATCCTAAAATATTGCTATGATAATTATGAATATAATTCCTATATTAATGCTCTTATTGAGAAAGTCTCCGCTGTCCAAGAAGAGACTAATATTTTGCAGGAATCTATGGAAGAAGAAGTTGATGAAACTGTGAGCTCATTGGATGAAAAAGATGAGGAGGAGAGCGAAGAACAAAAGGAGGAAGAGTGGATTGATCACCCGTGCCCACCTTCTAATGAGAGTAACTCTTCAACTCATACATTGTTTAATTTCCCTTCATGCTTACCGAAGGATGAATGCTATGATAATTGCTATGATCCCGTTGATTCTTTTGAAATATCCCTTTTTGATGATGCTTGCTATGCTTGTGGCCAAGATGCCAATATGAATTATGCTTATGAAGATGAACTTGCTATAGTTCCTTATGTTAAACAAGAAATTTTTTCTATTGCACCCACACATGATAGTCCTATTATCTTTTTGAATTCTCCAAACTACACTATATCGGAGAAGTTTGTGCCTATTAAGGATTATATTGATGGGTTGCCCTTTACTACTACACATGATGATTTTGATGAGTATAATATGCATGTGCTTGCTGCTCCTACTTGCAATTATTATGAGAGAGGAACTATATCTCCATCTCTCTATATTTCTAATACGATAAAATTGCAAGAAACTGTTTATACTATGCATTGGCCTTTACTATGTGTGCATGAATTGTTCTTTTATGACATGCCGATGCATAGGAAGATATTTAGACTTCGTTGTTACATGATATATGTTACTTTGTGCTCACTACTAAATTACAAATCATTGTTAATTAAAATTGGCTTTGATATACCTTGGGATCCGGGTGGATTCACTACTTGAGCACTGTATGCCTAGCTTAATGGCTTTAAAGAAAGCGCTGCCAGGGAGACAAGCTGGAAGTTTTAGAGAGTCATTTATTTCTGTTGAGTGCTTTCACATAGTTATAAAACAAAAAAATAAAGAGGGGAACTCAGAACTTTTTCAAAAAGGAAAGTGAAAGTGAGAGAGACAAGCATTGTTGAAGTGGGAGCTAGCCTTGAACTTTGTTCATGCTCACGAAAACTTTGTGAATCTTGATTACAGAAAATTTTCAACAAAAATAATTATCCCCTTGTACAATTCCATTGTATTATAAAAATAATGTGCCAAGGTTTGCCTTTAGGATGTTTTAGATGCTTGTTGGTTTGTACGGTGCAGGACAGAAACTTTGACTGTAGTGCGCGATTCTACATTTTTAGCTGGAATGTCAAATGGTTCTAATTCTTTTTGCACTGTCTTTCTATAATTTTTTTTTCCTAATTTTGGAAGAATATTTCAAGTATCAGAAGTATGGTGAATGTTCAGATTATTACATACTGTTCTGTTTTAGACATATTCTGTTTTTGATGCATAGTTTGCTTGTTTTGATGAAACTATCGATTTAAATCAGTGGATTAAGCCATGAAAAAGTTATATTACAGTAGACACAATGCAAAAACAAAATATGAATTGGTTTACAACAGTACTTAGAGTAGTTATTTGCTTTATTATACTAACGGATCTTACCGAGTTTTCTGTTGAAGTTTTGTGTGGATGAAGTGTTCGATGATCGAGAAGGTCTCGATGTGAGAAGAAGGAAGAGAGGCAAGAGCTCAAGCTTGGGATGCCTGAGGCAACCCAAGTAAATATTCAAGGAGACTCAAGTGTCTAATCTTGGGGATGCCCCGGAAGGCATCCCCTCTTTCTTCAACAAGTATCGGTATGTTTTTGGATTCGTTTCGTTCATGCGATATGTGCAATCTTGGAGCGTCTTTTGCATTTAGTTTTCATTTTTATTTTATGCACCATGCTGGTATGAGATAGTCCTTGGTTGATTTATATAATTCTCTATTGCACTTCACCTATATCTTTTGAGTATGGCTTTATAGAATGCTTCATGTGCTTCACTTATATCATTTGAAGTTTGGATTGCCTATTTCTCTTTACATAGAAAACTGCCATTTGTAGAATGCTCTTTTGCTTCACTTATATTTGTTAGAGCGTGGGCATATATTTTGTAGAATGAATTAAACTCTCTTGCTTCACTTATATCTATTTAGAGAGATGACATGAACTGGTCATTCACATGGTTAGTCATAAAATCCTACATAAAACTTGTAGATCACTGAATATGATATGTTTGATTCCTTGCAATAGTTTTGCGATATAAATATGGTGATATTAGAGTCATGCTAGTGGGTAGTTGTGGATTAGTAGAAATACTTGTGTTG